>NC_142790.1:22552506-22747506 GCF_988280905.1 Pimephales promelas
TGTAGAGTGTAGACAATGAGTCCATTTATGACTCGGATCGTTTTCCCTTTTTTAATTAATAAAGGAATTTCCTTAATTTTTGTAAGATGAAACCCAATTTTCAGAGGTTATGCTGAAGAATTGGTCCATTCACAACTCTCTTTCTGAAACTAGAAATGTAATCTTTGTTTTTCCCAAAGTAATTATTATTTTTCTCTCTTTGTTTTTTTTAACAGTCAATGTCCAGCCGTTATCAGAAAGAAATCTCATCCGCCGTCAAAGGTATTTCAGAGCACACTCAGATTAAGTTTATGTGAAGGCATAAGCTACGAGTGAATTAACCGTTGGGATTTTTTTTACAGATGAGGTCTCGCGTGTACTTCCCTCATTGGTGATCCAAGATCAAGACGATCCTCCTCGGCCTAAGATCGCTGCGCATGTGACTGGAAGTTATACTCCAGAAGTAGATAAAGATGGAGGAGGTATGTCTTGTTCTAGCAAACACTTGATTTAGGTTTGTCTCTTTGCTAAGCAACTCTTTTCAGTTTCTGTACATGTGCTGAATTATTACAACGACTGCAACTGTTTAAAGCATGTTTATCTCTGGGTCATAGTCCACATTCACCTTAAAAGTACATTGAGACTGACTGGATGACATCCAGATCTGATAGAATGCAAACATTTCACGAACAATGTTGCATCCCTGCAAATAAACACTCTTTTCATGATAGCTTCCCAATAAGGAAGCTCATTAAACCTTTAATGTAGGTCAGAGCTCACTTCTTTGTTTCATCATATCTCTGTGGCCATTTGCCTGAAACAAAAAGCTGGTTTATAACTTGAGCCGAGTATTAGAAACAAGCTCCCCGTTCCATTCGCCTGCCAAACGCCGAAACAATGCAGCTTTTCTGTCAAACCCCGACCCATAATCCTTCTCTCTGGCTTGACAATGCAGGTCTACCGAACAGGAAGGTTTACGGCCAGAAGATCCAGTCGTGGGAGTCCGAAAAAGGTCTGGCTTTCCTCCAGAACGTTGAGTTGAGTGACGGAGAATTGGTGGTGCCTCAGGCCGGCCTCTATTACATCTACTCCCAAACGTACTTCAGACACTCGCTCATCGAGGCGGAGCAAAGCGACCGCGAGGAAGAGGACGGCACGTCGGGCGAATCGGTCCGGGGGAAACCGATGTTGCAGTACGTTTATAAAAAAGTCAGCTCGTATCCGGTGCCCATACTGCTGATGAAAAACGCCCGGACGACGTGCTGGTCACGTGACACCGAATACGGCCTGTATTCCATCTACCAAGCGGGGCTTTTTCAGCTCGGAGGAGGAGACAGGGTGTTTGTGACGGTCAGCAACGTGAGCACCATCGACATGGACGAGAAGTCCAGCTTCTTCGGAGCGTTTTTGGTCAGCTAGTGATACACAGCCTGAAAAATTAGTTTTGAACTCCCAGATGAGCGACAGGACTCGGCTTGCTCGGTATTTCTACCTGAGGTTGTTTTGAACGGATGCCAAGTGCCTTCAAGCATTTGGACGCTCTTGCCGAGATGCTCCGTCTCTTGCCAAAACAGTTAACAATGATTGATGAGAGCATGGAAAGGTGCAAATATTTGGCGCTTTTTTAACATTCGGTCAGCGGATCTGATCGTAAATCAGTTCATTGGTGAAATGTGTTGGAGCTCTATCCCAGCACGCCTGCCTGGAGGGGCGACGGAAAGCGTGGGGCTTGCCAGGTCGTTTTGGAAGCGAGTCGTTTGGACGGGCAGGAAAAAAAAGAAGGTGCGACTTTAAGCGTACTTTTTGCGCCTGCGGAGGAGCTGCAGGCTTATACTGTGTGCTTCCGTCCTCCTTGGACATGTGACTGCATTGCCTTTTTCAAATGTTTAAAAGACTAACTGCATATTGGGATGTGGAAATGCGGTCGGAGAGACTTGCACAATCTTTGTGTTTAACAAATCATGCCTTGATTGTATTATTGACATGTTGTGATTGTCAGTTTCAGCACTATTAATGTGTTTGTATGAGTTTGCGAGTGAAGGAGTTGTTTTTATTACATAATTCTTTCCTAAAGCATTAACCTTAGATTTGCTAAATGTGAAAATCACTGTGATGGTAAATTGTCTTGTACATATTGTCTTTTGTATATACATTTACCAGCACTGATCATACACTGTGGAATGTACAGACACCTGAGAAGTCTTTTCACCCTTCTGCATTTTAGCATGTTCTTTTCAGTGTTTCGGATTTACTATTTTTGTAACATTTAATCTGAAACAGACTGTCGGTTAAACAGTAACTATGTACGTTACAGTACACGGTGTTCTCCCCTTTGGGATGTTTTGTCTTATCCAGGCCATAATCTTCATATTAAATATGCACAGTATACATAAAAAAACAATCATTGGATGATTCATTTTATTATATATATATATATATATATATATATATATATATATATTATTAATTTCAAGACCATTCAACTGTATTACTTCAATTTTGTAAGTTTGGGGTGAAATACAAAAATGTATTTTGTGTGTATGTGTGTGTATATATATATATATGTATATATATATACACACACGTTACAAAATATTGGTATAAAACAGTACATATTGTCATTATATAAGGTGATTATTGTTATGTTATATCTCAAATATTTGCCACTTTCCACTGGAGCTATCAAGTTTTCTTCGGCCATTTTTTTCCCTCCAAACACAGTTTGTTATTGCAGAATGAATAAAATGTTTTATAGAAAATGTCATCAGATTTACTACAACCATTTCCCATGAACAAAGAGGTCATGAATAAGCAAATTATTGAGATACACAAGATACATTTGATCACAATAACAAATGTTGTTGTTGTTTTTTTGTATTCCGCCTACTTGTGGTAAAAGTTCGTAATTACAGTTACTGGGCAGAGATCCAGTGCATTACTGCATCCCAGCTTGTTTGATTAGACCATTGAACACTTTCCAGTTACCCATCTAGTGCTCTTTGGAACATGAATGATTAACAGTTATATATTTTAACCTCTAATATTTCAGGTGCAATATAGATTGTTCAAAGGTTCTGTACTCAACCCAGTTGAAAACAAACAATCGCCTATATATGGATTTTACCGTGGCTGAATGAACCTAAGCAATATTTTTCCTGAGCTAGAATATGAATGTCACGCCACATTAAAATTGTATGCTTAGCCCCTGTAAAATGATTTTTGCACTGGTAAAGAAGAAATACTGTGGATCTTCCAACTGCAAGCTAACAAAACAATGCCTTCTCCAAACTATACCCACCTTCATATGACTTCTGGTTGACTTGGTCAGGAAAAACAACATGTACAGTTCATTCATGAATAGCTGTATAAGTTATGTACTTGCATATGGACAACATATGTTTCATTGCAAAGACTTGGGGTTGTAATACAATCTTGTAATTGTTTGCAGCACCCTTTGTTTAACATCACATGTCTGCAGCTGTACTGGGCTTATTCTATTCACATTCATGTTTAGATATATTCACACTAATTAATACATTTATCATTCAAAGCACCTTGTCAAAATGATTTATAAAATCACCTTAAGGGAAAAAAAAAAACAACTATGCAATTACTTTGATAAAGTGATTTTTGAAATGAAAAACACGAGTCGTGTTAGGTTTTTTCTTTTTTGTGGAAATATGTTACATTTATATTACAGGTATTTAAATGCCCCAAGGGAAAAAAATAACAGTTTGAGACGGCAAAAAACTAGCACAATCAGGACAACAACATAATTTAGACAGAAAAACCGTACATACTGCATCTGTGTGACTTGCATCTGTAGAAATGGTATCCAGCTGATGCCCTGGGTGGACCGTAATCTATGTTAAGTGATACCCAATAAATACTGCAAATGTTGTTAATGTAACTTACAAAATATATCATAAAATGTACTTTTTAAATTGTATTCCTTAAGTCTGTGTACAAAAACTGTTTATAAATACAACCAGTCTCTACTGATGCTGTAGGGTACCATTCATTTAACAGGTCTCATCCCCTAACCTACAAACTGAAAATCTTCCACATATGCACATAACGCGACCCACAACAATGAGGTCAGGAATATCTTGCCAAAGATCATGCCTTATAGATCACTTGTACTGAAATGGAAAGAAGAACCTTTACCAAAAGAAACTCTCGACCTCTATTATCCAGTCTGAACGCTCCTCCTCTAAAAGTGTGCAAGAAAATCGAAAAGAATAGTACAAATGATTTAAAGGCACAAGCTTCAGCAATAACTAGTTTAATTGATAAATGTGAACTGGAACAGAATCACAGTAGCTGCCTTATCGCTGACACTACATCAGCCCCTCGGGTACAGTGCCGCCACACTGAAAGCAAGTCGGTTTGGAATACAGGGCGATGTTAAAGGAGAATCATCCGGAACTCAGTCAAACCTCATGTCCAACGGTTCATCGAATCCTTTGTCTTCGTGTGGCCCCGTAGCCAAGAAGGAGGCCACAGGTGAGCCAGCCGCCGTGGAGACGTTAAGCATCCCGCCGGTGCTGCTACCTGTGGCGTTTCGCACTGCAATGCTGGTGACATTGATGCCCAGAGTAAGTCTTGTTTGCTCGAGCGCCTTCTCTGGCACCGCAAAGGCCTCCAGCTTCTTTTCACCATTGGCCATGTAGGAGTTCTGGCAGCCCCTGCATATGCAGTCCAGACAGGCTTTGCGGTTGGAGTAACAGGGGCATCGCTGTCCACGGCATGTAAGAACACTTGGGTTTTGAGTCGCTCTGCCACACTTGCAGCCCTTTTTCTCTTGCGCTTTCTTGTACACCACTTTCGTGGGGCTCCCGGGAATGAGTGCGTTAGTCAGAATCCGTTCTTTCGTCTTCTCTTTCGACTTTGGAGTGCCCTGTTTGGACTTAGTGTACGCCTTTTTGGGTCCATGGTGGTCAAGGGTCTTTTTGACAGTTTTAGCAGGCACCAGTAATGTCTTGCCCACCTTAGAAAGGCCGCCGCCGTTGGGCACCGCCGCCATGTGAGGGATAGTCAGAGCAGGAGATTTAGGTTCGCACTTGACCGGAACAGGGGCGGAAGCGCCCAACGTGGGGCCGCGGATGAAGGTGGAAATGGGTAGGGGTTGAATCTTCTCGCTGTCGCTTTCCGACCGCGAGCGTTTCCGGTTGGACCGGGGCATTCTTGGTGTCATGGCGGAACAAGATATTCCCAAATGTTGCGGATTTGTCTGTTGGGGCAAGAGAACTTCCTGTGGGAGCGAGGAGAGTTGTCGGGCAGGGTCAACCGAGGCAAAAGGTCCATTTAGGTTCCCCGAAGGATCAAGAGCCGACTGCAAGATAGCAGGACACTCATCCTGGGTGACGTGGTCTGGTTCTAGAGTCCTGAGCACTTCCTCTACGCTCAAGAGGAGAGTCCCGCCATCATGCTTAATATCCTCGCCAAAGCCACAAATGTCCATGGTGCTGGTACAAAGCTCCTCGCCAGCAGCTTCCACTGCCTCACACACTGGGAACTCATTTGTGAAACTCTCTTGTTTCACTACGTCACTCCCACTCTCCACCGAGTCTGGAACACTGGCCTCTAGTGAAGGTAAACTGGCGGTCAATTCCTCCACGTTGGTCAAGCCATTGCAGTCCTGGAGACCATTCACCCCTAGAGGACTAAGGCCTTGCTCCTTGATCTCTGTCGAAGGAGACTGGACCTCGTCAGGGAGCATTTCTGAGGTTGAGGGTGTTGGGGACTGGTTCGTGAAGCTCAGGGAGAGTGACTCCTCCTCCTCCTCCTCCTCCTGCCTGTTGTCCAATGAGAGGCCCTCATTCAAAAGAGCCAGGATGTCTGGGGAACCTTCCACGGTACTTGAAATGTGCTGGGCGAGAGGAGAATCTGCGATGTACTCGCAGAGCTTTCTGTAGCAGTCCACCAAGATGCACAGCTGCTTATTCTCTTCAAACTGCTTATAGTCTTTACACCAGCTGCACGACGGTTTCATCATCATCTTTTTGCCTTTACATGATTTACAGACATAGTGCTGGCACGACGAATTGGTAGGAGCAATTGGATTTTGTAGCAAATTGCCTGAATAAAGAAAGAACATATGTTTAGACCATGAAACAACATAACAGGTACTTTGATAACACATCAATACGCTAACTAATTGGACAGTTTAATCTGTAATTAGTTTTGTAGATCATGAGCAACATAATACAAGCATATATTGTATCTCATTAGATATGGTTTTGTAACATTCAAGAGAAGCCCAACATATGTTCTGATGTTAAAGGGTCATGTGATGTTGCATAGTGTGGTTCACATTACATGCTCAGCATATGGTTAACTGGGGTCTCAAAGGCAATTAATACAAATAAAATTATTTTATAAACGCAAGCACATCATGTAAACATGAATTGCTTGAAAAAAGTAATAGATTAATATTTGAAGTAATAATATTAAGGTTTAAATTAGTATTAAATAATAATAATTTAAAACAACAATGAATTGCCAACTCATTCCAAATAAAAAATTACCACAAACAGGGTTTCCCCCACCTTTTGACCAATGAATTGTGGACTACAATCAATTTGTTATTTGCAAATACAAAGTGCATTTGTAGCTCATAAAGTGTAAAAACATATTATATAAATTATAAATAATGATATGCACGCCAGGAAATATCACAAAAATAACACACACACACACACAAATATACATATGAACATTATATTTATAATATTTAAACCTTGTGAAGAAGGAATCTAAAATGTTGGAAAATCGAGCAGACAGTTTTATCTAACTGAGCAGGCAAGGCATTTACTTCCACTATGCATCTATAAACCCACAGCCTGTATGCACTGCTGTGTGTCTAAATGCCCAGGCTCCAGTTGTCATTGTAGGTCAGGAATTTGTGGACTCAGTGGGGGTGTGTCATGGTCGGTGGGGCTTCGAGAGCAGCTATAAAGCATGCAGCGATAAAGCAGAAGTGATCATGCAAGCATGCAGTGATGAAGCAGAATAAACGGGCTCTCACCACACACAAGGCAGGCGAGAGACTGTCTGAAAAAAGGCAAGAGCTTATAGATTTCCGCCAAAGCCTGGGGGTCCCGGGGATCGCACTGCAGCACCGACCGACAAGCTGACACGTAGAGAGTGGTCGCATTCACCGGGTTCATCTCAGCAGTGTCGTGCTAGACAGATCCAGTTCGGGGAGGAAAAAAAAAGAAAAGGAGCGACAGTACAAGGCTTCAGTCCCGCCAGCAGCCCACGTATCATCAATGTCGATGAACCTGCGCGTGCAATTCCGTCGAGTGTGTAATGCAAGGGAGATTTCAGCAGATATGCTTGTCTTTACATCGCATGCATTAAAACCACTCCATCTTAACGTTTGCCCCTCTTCCACGGCACGAAATACGGCCAAATCCTCATCGTCATCGGATAAAAGCACATTCACGTTGATCCGATTGAAAACACATTCAGCGATGCATGTGCACGATTCTTTGCATCTTTCTTTCTTTTTTTTTTTTAATGCAACAACAACAACACACGGGTGGCGCTCTTCACCCCTACCGGGCCTCCAATTACCACCAAATTCAAACAGAGCACAGATTGCTTCCTTGTCTTATCCTGGATGAACGCAGTCCTTGTTCGCGGTGTTATTCCATACGTTTATTTATTATTCTTGACGTGCACATACGTGATTAGCCTCGGATCATAGTGGTAACACACAAGCACCGTCACTCTTGTTATTGTCCGCCGCTCTTCATGGCGCTGCTGCTGCTGCAAAAAAATAAAACAGGCCGCTTTTTTGTGCACCCAGTCTTTCAGCGCGTTAGGGTGCCAGATATTCACCGTGCTTACTTGCGAAGTAATTTCAGGTCTGGTGTAACAAAGCGTCGTGAGTTAAGTGCCCGTTTGATGTCAGTGGGAGCTGCGCCTCAGGAACAAAAACAGGCCGCTTCGCTTCTTTTTAGGATTTATCCTGCCGTTTTCCTTTCGTTTGAGTGCGTCGTAAGTGTTAAGCGTGATAAATACGCAAATGTAATATCCACTCCATATGCACAAATCATTATTTGGAGAAAAACGTATAGATATATATTCAGTAGCGATATTGAAATGTATGTGTATTTGAAAAGGCTTCTCCCCTCCCTTCCTCTCAGCATTAGAACAAGGAGGGGGCGCTGCTGTCCACATCTCGCGAGAACAAATCAAAGAACGGCTATGGGAGAGGGACGCTGCCATGATAATCTCGCGATACTTTTCCCGGCTTGTGAGGCTGTCGCGTTTAACTCGCGAGAAGAGAACTCAAACTAGTGTGGGCGACTGGTTTCCTTGGTTACATAAACGTTATGTGGGGCGTGGCCCCTCAAGAGTAAATCTGTCCAATGGTTAACAGAGACAGAAGAAACAACAATAAATATTACAAATAATCAGTAATCCAGACATTAAAACAGCAGTCAAATTACCTGAAACACACACAAGTCAATTATTTTATCCACTTTCTCTCTGAATTGTAATTACAGTAAAGCTTTAACATAATTAAATATTAAAAGGCACGTCACTGCTTATCTAATCAGGTTCAAAAGATTATTACAAATGTATTACAATGGCATTCGACTATTTTAACTAAACTTTAAAATACATTTATATATAATATTAATTATTAGAAACAACAATAAGAATATATTTTTAATTTCTTTACTTTGTTGTTCTGGTTGAAAACCTTCACACCCTGATAGCAATCAATCATAGAAATTGTCTAAATATATTTGAGTACCTATATCATCTGTGGAAATCTCAGGACTAAAAAATGTTCGTCCAATCATTGCATCTGGTCTGAATACAATAATACGTTATCCTACTTGCCTGTCAATGTATGTATTTCTATTCCTCCGAGCACCCTAGCTGCACAGACATTACACATCATCACAATCATAGAGTGCCGCAAAAGAACAAGAGACACCTTTTAAACTTCCTCCTGAACCAAAACAACAGCTTATACAGCGTTTAACGCCATACCTCATAAACCGTCATTTAGAGACAGTTTTAACCTTGGTCTCCCACAATGTTCAAGCTTATTATGGCTTTGGTGAACACACACACACATGGAAGTACTGAGAATCAAAGGTCTCTAAGGTTAAAATTGAACAATTTATCTTCCGAGCAACATTATTATAATGTTATGTGCATTGAGACAAATTAATTTAACATTGCCAATTATGAAAAGCGACCTGTGCGTTCATGTGTTTTGGAGGAGGCGTGGCTTTGGAGAACACTCTGAAGTGAGGGTGGGATCTTATGCTTTCAAAATTACCTACCCAACCTTTAAAGGTTTAACATTTGGCGCTTTAGTGGTTTAACAAAACTGCATGCGTTTTTCGGAAGAACACTGTAGCTGGGGATACTCTGCAGTGGTTGGTGTCCCGCTTGTTCTAAAATAGTCTGAATATTAACACTTAATATATGCGTACCGTAGTGAGTCATAAGACAAAAACACGGTTTGGAAGATGGGATTCATGATGTACTCACTCATTATATAACTTTTGTAGTTCTGAAAAAAAAAAAAAAAAAGTGCATCTTTATTAACTCTTTCCCCAGCATTGGTGAAATTTTCTGTCATGTATGAGACAACGCTTCACCACCATTGACGGATATTTCCGGCTTTCCATGTTTTCACTGTTATATGGTAGGGGGCGCAATTACACATCTTCTGAAAGAGTACCGAATCTCCTGATCAAAACAAATGCTATCGCTTGTTTCTGCTTATTTTTGGCCTATGTAAGTAGTATTCATTTGTAAAATAACGTGATCATCAACATAAATGAGCATATAAATCAAAAGCACCTAACGTTATCAAATGAAATGTTGACCCAGGACGAGCTACTGTGAAGCTTAGGGGGGTTGATGGACTCGACCTACTCCAGCTATGTTTTGACCATTGTTCTGAATCCGATCCAGATCGGTCTTGGACAAAAACGCAATTTTCTCAGCTTTTTGCTCAAAATGTATTTTTTACAAAGCTCACCCACTTTCAAGTTTTGATTTAAAAAAAAAAAAAAAAAAAACGTATGAAGCTAGAATTTTTTGTTTGTTTAAAAGCAGAGGGTCTGTTCTTTCTTTTTATATATCGCATGTTCAGATATTCATAGAATAAAAATATTCTGGGGGCCATATCCATTTTTCAAAAACGAGTTAAATAAAATGTTGTGTAGCACCGGTTATATCTCCATCTTGAAACTGCCTCAGTTTAATTATGTTGGCTGGAAGCCAGTTACCCAATAAAACCGATGTTTGTTGATACAATCCTTACTGTTCTCTTACTGTGTCTCTAAAACTTGTCTACATATTTTGAGGAGCAAGAAGAGAATGTTATTTTCATGTAGTAAAATTAAAAAAAAAATCTTGTATGAACAAACAATTAATGAGTATTAGAAAAGAATTTGGTAGGTTTCACAAAATACTTATGAAAGTACTTGACTACTTTTAAATACTTTTATTTAAACATGTTTGTTTTTTTTAAAAAAAGCAAAGTTTTAACAGTGAAAAGGTTAAAATAAATGACAATACCACTGTTTGATCGGAGTCTGTATCTAAAAGCACCGGTCTAAACAATGGTTCTGACATCACTCATCAATACCACACAGGTCTTATCAAAACCCGCTCTGTGGATATTCAGATGGACCTAAAAGCCCAATAAACGATCAATAAATGTTCACAGCAATACAGTATTGTGTGAAAGCTACAATGTTTCCACAAACGCACAGTAAAAAAGGTAAATCACTGAGCAGACTCTAAACAGAGGAGGTAAACATGGAAGAAACAAGTTCTTCAACAAAAGGTTTGTATAAAACACATTACCAGTGTCTGAAGTAATGAATACTTCGCTGTACTTCCTCCTCAAATATCCTCATATATTTGAACCTTTTTAATTGTAAAAGAAACGTGGGCTTTTCTATTATTAATCTGGTAAAATCATGTAATCTAACACCAAATTCAAGCAATAATACATTTTTAAGGCCAATAATACTTCTGGACAGACTTGAAAAGAAAATGATCACGACCTTAACATGTTCCTGTCTAAATTTCACCCTGAACAAAACCAGAACATGAACAGGCGATAGTCTTAAAATAGCTAGAAAGCAGTGGAGTAACAAAACGTCTGTCCGATTAAACCACATTTCCTCTAAGAAATCAATGGATGATATGAAAAATAGGAACTGATACTGCTGAGATGTTGCTGTGATCGTAACACCATTGTAAGACCCTCAGATAACAGCCTTTACAGGCTCGCTTGGTCCTTATGAACTGAGGAAATGCTGACTGACAGGAAAGGCTCACAATGGGATTATGGCCAACCACAAAACTAAGAGAGGAAGCTCGCATGCTTGCGTACAGTTGTGTGAAACTGCTATTAAAAAAACAATATAAACGTTTAAGATGTGTTTCTTGTTGGTTGCTGGTTGTGATCACCCACAGAGGCTGAAATCATTCTCAAAACATCGGCATTCCGAATCCCTGTTAGAAAAAGACGATAAATCAATTAGTAATTTCCTCTCAATAGCACTATGAGCTGAAGAAAACTTAAAACGCCACTCTGACACTCCTAATTTAGTTCTCCAACAAAACAAGTTGACATTTTTTACACATCAATATCTGAGGTACACTTACAGAATCATCTTCCATAATGGCCGTAGAGTCAAAAAAGTCCGGTCTGAGTTCAGCTCTTTCTCTGCGGTTTCTCGACGCCGGCTAAAATGTAGAACGAACAAGAGAGCAAAAATCACCCCAAAGATCTAATCTAACAGATGTCGTAATATGAAACGTCTCCAGACACATTACAAATACACTTAAGAACTCAGAATGGAGCTCAGCAACACATCTGTAAATTCTTACCAGATCGATCACCATGGTATCCTCGAATTCCTCGTTCATGTCCTCTAGCTGACCGCGCGAGGACATCATCACGTCCTCGAAGATGGGCTCGGCGTCATCTTCCATGAGGCCTCGCCTGAATAAAATGACTCAAGTTCAAGGAACTCTTATTTTTGTGATCAGACGTCTTCTATTTCTTAAACTAAGCTTACAGTTAAGCATTTAAACTTTACTTCACTAATATACACATCATTTTTTTTCCTCAGAAAGGTCACAAAAGCTTTCTGAAATGTCATTGCGAGTACGTACACCTGCTGTCTCACTCCACCAGTGCGTGATTTCATGTAGTTCATGCCTCCTCTCTCTTTTCTGTTCACCTCCTCCATCTTCTGCTGATCCAACCATGACATCTGCATCTGAGGGCTGGAAGTGATGGAACAAAATGATGCAAGAGCAATGTGAGAAATCGCTTCAGCAGGAGCTTAAATAGCATTAGAAAACCGTGCATTCCGCAAAATGTTTTTCCATAATGTAACTACATAAAACACGGAGATGATCTTTAGGCATCTTTTAACGTGAAAAAGAAAAGAAAAGAGCTCTGAAAAATCCATACTTGTGCATGTAGTCTGGTTCTGAGCCTGGTTCCGATGAGTCTTGGTCTGGGATGTGATCTGCTGCCTGTCTGGGGTTTTCTCTCAGGACAGTTGATGTGAGCTGTGGGGTATGGAGGCCCCCTGGTGTCTGGAGATTGTCATTACGAATCACCCACGACCCCTCAACACTCTCCTCTGTCAAATGAAACAAAATAAGACATTAATGACCAATCAGATTCATATTAGACGATGCCGAGGGAATAACAGAATGTGTTATAATTCAAATTTGAGATCTTTATTTGCTTGCTTAATCGTCTTGTATGAAATGCTAAAGGTTTTATCCTACCGTCCGGACGTTTTTTGTGCTGTGCCGGTCGGCCCCTTTTGCTCCGGACCGTGCTGGCTTTGCTGGATGAACTGGTGCCGGTGGTGACGGACAACCGGTCATCATCTCCTCCTGTCAGCAAGGAGTTCCTGTACGCGATGAGAGGCAGCCAGACGTCCTCTCTTCTCTCCATCATATACTCGGTCATAAACTTCTCCAGGTAGGAATGACTGTGGCATGAACACATTTATCACAATTAAACACACGATAACAGATGCACAGATATAATACTAAAAGTCTGGACATGGATGACACAGTTTAGGTGGTTTTATCATTATTCTAAAAGATTGAAAACAGCATAAGATATTTTGAAGAATGTTGGTAACTAAACAGTTTGGATTCTCATTGGCTACAATTGTATGGACAAAAAATACAATGGAAGTCAATGAACACCAGAACCGTTTGGTTATCAACATTTTCCATAATTTAGAATAAATGTCATAAGGGTGAGTAATTGATGCCAATTGTCATTTTTTGTTGGACTATCCCTTTAATATTCAAAGTGTTTTCTGTACTTACACAGTCTTTTTGTCTTGTCGTAGGAGTTTGGAGGAGAACTCACAGAGAACCTCCAGGAAGGCCAGGTTTGGTGGTGGGTACTCTGGTCCTTTTGGATTCGGGACCTTGAAGGCGAATTCAATCCCATCCCTAAGGTTGTTATAAGACATTAGTTCTTGCAAATATTCGCCAAATGCAACTGAAGGTCATTAAAGAAACACATAGTCCTGCTGGTTCTGTTTCAGCTCATTCTTTAGATACAAATGGTGTAAAGCTGATCTGAAGAGTTTCTTACTTGTGCAGTGTGGCCACAGCCTCTCTGGTTTTGATCTGGTCCAGCCCAAACGTGAGTGCAAAGCGACGGGCTAGTTCCTTAATGCCGCTGACATGTGAGGACGTTCGGTCCAGGTTGGGTCCTTGGTCCAGGATCAGCTCATTGAAGAGCTGCAAACAGGAAGTGTGTCCAAATTGAAAAATTTTTGAGGAAAGAAAGAGATTTAACATTCATAACCAACTGTGATAATGATCTCCCATACCTGCTGCAAGCTGAGGATCAGGGTCTTTGCGCACTGGATCTTGTCCATCTGTCTGGCCTTACTCAAGGTTTCTTTGATGATATCCCCATAGTCATTGTAATACTGAAAAAAAAAATCAACAGAAGTCATTTGAATCACTTCTCAACCATACAGATCTATGTGGTTTAAATGTGTCAGTTTTTCATACCTTCATGTATTGTTTGAAGATGTCAGCAGCAGCAGGCATGTCCACTATGTCGTAGATGATAAGTTTGCAGAAGGCGGCCAACAGATTCCTCCTCTTATGAAGAGCCTCGATCTTATTGGCTTCATCCTCTTCATCACCCTCTGAAAGAAACGGCCCAGCATGAAGTTGAAATTATTAGTTAAATTATAAATTACAGTTTAGGTTATGGCATTTACAATACTATTCAAAAGACATTTTTGAAACTTTGTTCTTGAAACTTCTTGTATGCACACCAAGGCTACATTTATTAACTGAAATACAATAAAAACAGTAATATAACAATTTAAAATAGTATTTTTTATATATTTTAAAATGTAATTTAATCCTGTGATGCCAAAGCAAAATTTATTTGAAATCTCTTGTAACATTTTAAATCGATTTTGCTGAATAAAATAATAGATCTATTTGTCCTCCCAATAATAACTACTGTTCAAATGTTTGGGGTCAATACGTGTATATAATGGTTTGGGTTTTTTTTTTTGTGCAGTATCATGATTTTCATCTGAAATCACCTTTCAGAAGAGTCAACATACTTTTATATGTGATCTATAAATAGATTAATCAATTTGTCTCAGTCTCAAGATAATGTCCAAGTGTATCGGGACAGACACACACCCATGCTCTGATTTTCATCATCCTGGTCGATAAACACGTGATCCAGGACAAAATTGAGCAGTTCATTTTGCAGAGAGCTGTCTGGATTAAAGACCAATGGCTGGAGAGCGTCTCGACCGCCGTTGACCAATTGGTGACTGAAGATCATCAGCAGGTCACATAGCAACATGAAGGCCTATGGAGAGAAACCAGACAACATGACTCATTATAGTGAATGTTGAAACATTTAGGAGATGTAATTTAAGAGTTGAACCCCAGCAAAAATTCTACAGAAATGTTTCTGCTCACCTGCTCTTTGACTGGAGTGTTCACATTAGACAGGCACTGTTGGCAAACCGCTAGAAAAGACTTCACCACTCTTCTTAACGCCACAAGATCATCCTGCAACAGGAAACAAATATGAACTTTTATGTTCACGTACTATTTAACTTTACGTATGTACTTGGAAAGTTTTTGGCAACTGCATATTATGGGGTCTATTGCACCTTTGATGGAAATCCTTCAGTAATTTTCACCAGCTGCCACAGGACGGAGTAATGAGAGCACTGCAGAGCCTGGACAGCGATCTGCCCGAGACAACACAAGGGAACATAGATTCATCATTTAATGCACTGGGTTACAAAGGGCTATTTCATAATAAATATTTTACAAGATCAGACATTGTGAGGTAATGACATGTTTCTTTGTTATCCATATTTGTGAAATTTTGAAGTTTGCCAAGCAAGCACTTATTTTGGTTTGGGGTTTGGTATGCACAATCAATTAAAAGTTTGGTTTTTTTTATTAACATTTTTTTTAAAAATTAGTCTCATATCATCAATGCTGCATTTATTAGATGAAAATACAGTAACAAAACAGTAATATTGTGAAATATTAATATCATCATTTAAAATAACTTTTCTATTTGAATACATCTTTAAAATGTAATTTATTTCTGTGATTGCAATTGCATCATTACTCCAGTCTTCAGAAATTTGCTGCTCAAGAATGTATTTGTTTGATATTGATATTATTAATATTATTATGATCAATGTTGAAAACAGTTGTGCCGTTTAATATTATTGTGGAAACCGTGATTCATTTCTTCAGGATTGTTTGATGAATAGAAAATTGAACAGTTATTTGAAACCAAATTGTTTTGCAACATTATGAAATTACTTTACAAGACAAACACAATAGCTTCCGGCCTCTACACTTTTGAACAGTCTCTGCAATTTAGTCACTGTTTTATAAGTCTTTGTGTCAAGTCAATTCATTCAATGTTATCAAGTAAGAAAATTTGAATTATGAACTTCTGATCCATTGATTCCCATCCATTTTCATGGTTAACATGTTTGTTTACCTGCTCTGGCATGGAGCCCTGTTCGATCCCCATCTTCAACAATCGATAGCAGTTTTTGAAAAGGTCCCACTTTGTAAGGTCATGTGCACTGGAAAGCATATAAAACAAACCTAAGTGCTGTGTACAAACTTTCCGAAACAAAGACAAAATAAGAGCAAATCGGTCTCTTACTTATGGAAAGCAGTGAGCTTCTTTAGCGTTGAAAGAACATTATAAATGTCATCGTCGTCAGCTTCGTCGGCCTAGAAAAAAAAAATAAAAAAAGCAAAACCGGAATTAAGTTTCAAATGCTTAGAATCCATTCACTAATGTTCATACATGAGGAAAAGCACTCTTTCACCTCCTGCAGCAGGTCTTCCACCGAGTGAGAGAATCTGTCCGTGAGCTCGTCGATGAGTTGGCTGCGAGCGATGTCTACTCGGTTCATGATGGTGTATTCTTCACTGCACAAGATGCTGTAAGTCTTGCTACACGCCTCCAGAACATCCATCTCTGTGTGCTTCTCCACCACCACCCGGATCTGCTTCAGCAGCGCATCCAGATGCTGAACACAGATAGGAAGAGACAGTGTTAAATGAGAAAACAACTAAACCGGAACACAATGCACCTGTCCAACAGACCTTTTCCATTCGTCCTGAACTGTAGACCTCAAGGTCGAAGAACTGAGGGATCTGAAGGAGGTTCGCCACCTTTTCAGAATCAGTCTGGTACTAAAGAACAAATGTGAAGCAGATTTCAAAGTAATTAGATTCAAAATCGTTATGCCATCAACAAGCTAGCATAAAATGATGTAAATCGTTTTAGCGCAATGGCAAAAGTGACTGGATCAGCTTTGCAACACAACAAAAATAAATAGAGGAAATCCATCAACTGAATGTGTGCAATAGGGGTGTAACGGTACACATAAATCACGGTTCGGTACGTACCTCGGTTTTAAAGTGACGGTTTGGTAAGTTTTCGATAAAGAAAAAATATTTTTAAATAAGTCTGAGTTTTCCTAAACAAATAATGGTTTGGTCATCACATTAAAAATAACATTTAAATATATATTTATTTATATAATATTTGAGTTTTGAAGTGCTGGAAAAAGATGTGTGAAGTACTTGAAAGCAAACTGGTTCCAGTTAGTGTTACTATAATAAATCCATGGTGAATGTTGCTGGTCTGTGGACGTAAAAGTATTACTAGTTCATTCACGGCACAATGTTTCTCCTGGTTTCCACGTCAGCGCCGTTTGATATAATAGAAATCTACGGTTAATAACGGAGAAATGTGAATGCTTCTCGCAGCGATGTTATTACTTCAGTGGCGAATTCAAATGTTTTCTTTACTGGATCTCTTAGCGCTGTGTAGTAAGTAACAGTGTCGCTTGATGGAGATCGGCTCGCGCGGCACAGATGTTGCTGGTTCGAACTGATAAACAATCCGTGAGCAAATAATGAGTAGCGCAGTTTTATTACACTTTCATTACGCTTGCCATTTGATGTTGCGGAAAGCAGGAAAAATGGTCCAAGGAATCGTTCGGTTTGTATGCGTCTCGAACCGAAACGGTTCAGTACGAATACATGTACCGTTACAACCCTAGTGTGCAATCACATCACACCAAAAAGCAGAAGAGTAGACAGCTTTGTTGATTATAATTAGTGTAATTTGGTTGTGATTTGCATGTAGAGTTGTATGTTGGACTTTGACAATACTGGACCCTGGTACTTTACCTTTGAAAGTAGCATGGGAAGAGCAACAATCAAGTGTTCAGTGAGTCGATTCTTATCATCAATCTGCATCTTCTTCTCCTTGGCAGTGAGCACCTGAAAGCCAACAGAAAGTCTTTAAACTCTATAATGCGTCAATTGTAAAGACTGATTCCAAGATAACTTACCCTCTTTCCTGTTCCTCTGCCCACAGGCGGATGAGCTTCGGCTGCCTGCCTGATGGTGCAGACCATGAGCTCGATCAGTGCGCTCTCATGCCGGTCTCCCAACACTACAACAAAATCCACAATCAGTAAGGACTGATGGGCAACATAGAGATACAGGCTTGTTTCATTAAAATGAATGCGAGTTGCTGTACCCTCTTCCCCCGGTACAGGGTCCTCCAGCAGGAGCTCCACCATGCAGTCCCAGTCTTTCAGCAGATCCTGTGAGCTGTCCCACAGACTGTCTACCAAGTATGCCGCATGCTCGTGAAGCTGCCACACAAAAAGACAGGAGGATGGTTAGATAAATGAATAATTAGTAACCAGTGAAACTAAGAAATGGCTTCCTTTTAATTGAATTGGCCACATCCGACAGAAAGCTGAATGGCAGGACTGCCATTTTAGAACTGCTATCAATGAAATTCAGTCATACAAAGATTTTATGGCAAAACAATTCATTGTTGTCTAATTATGAATAATGCAAGATACATAAGCAAGATTCTGAACCGATTACATATATGTTCTTAAATAAAGGGATCATTTTCTAAAAATATCTTCTGCAGAGGAAAGAAATTCATATAGGTTTGGAACAACATGACGGTGAGAAAATTATGACAAATTTTATTTTTGGATGAACTATCCCCTTTAAATTCAAGACACATGGCCATCAAAAAATATTTTAATTTGGGAAAGAGTACCAAAATAAATGTCCATTACATTGTCCATTACAATACCTTAAAAACTGAACATAAACATAATAAAAATATAAGTTGAAAAAAATAAAATCAATAATAAATATTGACAAAAAAAATTGGTTAGCGTTGTGAAAATAAATGATCGTTCACCGTGGTCCATAAAAAGCTACTTTCTAAAATGTATTACGTTTATTAAAATAGGCATATCAATGTTTAGAAATACTCCAGATGTTGTTTGAAAGACAAAATGTTTATAGGCAAGTCATAACAGCAGTATGAATTTAATATAATAAAAAAAATTAACCGCTGATTTAATATGTTAAATAGGCAAAAACAAGCCCAAAAGGGGTAACACACTTCTCCGACATTGCCATCTGTTGGTTCAGTGTGTATTGGCCTTAAGGAAATTCAATTGTAAGTGAGGGGATGAGCAAAAAAAATTATATATATGAGTGAATACAGGCTGAGCTCTGCATATAAAACTCACTTCGCTCTCAAGGAAGAAAAGCACCAGCATTCTTATAAGGTTCCCATTGGGGCTGTTTCGACCTCGTCTCTTTGCCAAAGCCTCCTCAGCCTGAGGGTCATGCCTGCTGAACAACCTGCAGCCAGACAACAAACACATGATTAAAACATTTGGCCTGCTGTGATCATGTTTGAAACAGACATGTTCATTCATCTCACTTTCTGTGGAGGAACTCTCCAGCAGCCACAGCAACGGGCCGATGAGCCGAATACACTAGATGGTAGACATTCTCACAGTCTTCGTTAGACAGAGCATCCTCACTACCGCTACAGGACAAAAAAAGATGAATGAGAGAGATGAGAGATGGCAGACAAAGTCATACAAGAGAGATCTTATTTGAAAGACGAAAAAGATTATGTTAGGAACTTTTCTTACAACATAAAGTATTATATTTTCCTTATGGAAATACCTTCATTTGGCAAAATGTTCTGTACCCAACACCACAATGTAGCATTCTATTGTTTAAAATGTGTATAAATGCTGCCATATTATTAAAAATAAATAAGTCTTATATTCTATATAAATGAATTCTAATATATTTAACAAAGCCATAGAGTCAAACAAACTTGGATTATGTAGAAAATACTTACTGTAGTATCAAAGTGACCAGTCTTATGGCCTCTACTGCCACATCATACTCTTTATCCAGCGTCATAGATACAATACGGTCCTGAGAGGAAGGAAGTGACATCATAATGTTTCTAAACTGATGTCCACAGCAATCAGGCACATTTTAAATATTTTAATAAGTATTCACACGTGTTACCTTAAATCGATTGGTGAAGAGCTCAAGCTTGGGGAAAAGCTCTCTGTTGGTGTAGAGGGTCTGAAGGGCCTTTAGACATTTGAGTCGAACTTCACCTTGCTGTAAATGACATTTTACACAATTATTTAAATCTAGAATAACACCAATATATTTTTGATGCATGTGATAATTATGAGAGATGGGAATCTATAAACACTTACTCTGTCATGTAGCGTCCAGCCCACATACTTTAAGTAACTGTCATTGAGAAAAGCATCACTGTATAACTTCATCCAAACTCCAATCTCCTCTATGCAAATTGCTCTAATCTCTGCAATGGCATCCCTGAAAGAAAGCAAGATAACACAACATGAATTTCCAGTCACAATAGTATTTGATTCCGATTTCATTCAGACTATGCTTTGACTAACAAAGCATCACAAATGGGTTAACCAGCTACTAACCTGTAACGGTGAACAAAAATACCCTTGAAGATTGAGTTCATCATGTTCTCAATCTCATCTTGATTTTCTTGGAGCTACAAGATGAACAAGAAAACACACTGAAAAACAAATTCATGAGATAGTACAACAAAATTGGGAAGAAAAGGAAACAATCGCACCTCTTTCCTCTTCTCCAGCAGCAGTTCCAGCTTCTCGTTGGCTCTTTTCCCTGCAACCTTATTCCGTTCAGCCTCATACTGCCTCTGTGTGTTGTCCTGATTGATGCTCAGGTTCAGAGCAACATTTACCAGTGCTGTCATCAGTTTCATTGCTGCAGTAGAAAACAAGAAACATGACAAAAATTAACTATCCTAATATGTGGCTATATCTGGATGCTGATATCAGTATATGAAGAGTTCAGATGCAAAAGCCTCTAAATGCCATTTGAAATTTTCTTCTAAAATGACCATTTTTATCAAACTTGTATATTTAAGTTCAGTAATTTCACTTACATGACAATTAATAGGTAATCTTCATTGCCATTTAAGTGAAATTACTGAACTTAAATATACAAGCTTGATAAAAATGATCATTTTAGAAGAAAATTTCAAATGGCACTTAGAGGCTTTTGCATCTGAACTCTTCATATATTGTATATAAATCTTGAAGGTCAAAGTTGAGGGACTGACCTGCCAGCGTGCTGGTGTGTCTGAAGGCTCGGACCTGTGAGTCTGAGAGTCCAGTGAGCAGAGAAATGACCGTGTCCATCATGTATTCATCGTAGATGATGCTGTACTGGCACTGACGGATCAGAACCATGATGAACTCGCAAAAGTTATATCGGAATTTCTTCCACTGCGGTCCTGCCATTGTGAGAGGGTAGTCGCCGCTGTCCTGGATTTGACAATCAGAGAAATTTATTAACATTTTTAAGAATTCAGATGGAGAGAGAAAAAAAAAAGAAAGTCAAATGTGACATCAAACCTCATCAAACTCCTCTGTCATTTTCCTGATAATTTCAGCATTCTGCATGTTCCTAAACATCTCAATCCTTACAGTGCCTGTGAAATCACATGAATACATCACATCGGTCCAGTTTGATATTTGTGAAATATCAGAAAAAAGATATATACACAACCGTTCATAAGTTTGGGGTCATTTATGATTTTTATTCAGCAAGGATGCATCAATTTAATCAAAAGTGACTGAAAAAAAGTAACACTTTATTTTAAGGTGATGTAGTCACACACTACTACTACTATATATATATATATATATATATATATATATATATATATATACTATAGTAATAACTTTAATTATATATATATATATATATATATATATACACTATAGTAATAACTTTAATTATATATATATATATATATATAATTTTGCACAATTACAAGTAACCAACCCAAAACCAAAGCCTAACATTACTCTAG
This sequence comes from Pimephales promelas, assembly GCF_988280905.1. Taxonomy (NCBI): domain Eukaryota; kingdom Metazoa; phylum Chordata; class Actinopteri; order Cypriniformes; family Leuciscidae; genus Pimephales; species Pimephales promelas. The sequence continues at coordinate 22,574,318 of NC_142790.1, forward strand.
TAGTAAGTAAATGTAGTTAATTAATTTTACCCAATACTTATTTGAGTAATTACAATGTAACTACATCACCTTAAAATAAAGTGCAACCGGAAAAATAAATCCTGAAAAGTATCATGGTTTCCACAAAAAAATAAAGCATGTACACCAGTTTTCAGTCAACATCGATCACCATATCAGCATATTAGAATGACTTCTGAAGGATCATGTGACACTGAAGACTGGAGTAATGATGCTGAAAAATCTGACTTGCCATAACAGGAATATATTACATGTTTAAAATATATTAAAATAGAAAGTTATTTTAAATTGCAGTCATATTTTGACAATCATACTAGGGAGAGTGGTATTCTTTTGGAACTGTATTGAGATGTAAAATACAAACTTTACCTTTACAGCCAGAACACTGAATGAAGAAGTTGATTAGATCTAGGAGTGCAAGGTCTCGGTCTTGCTTGTAAGATTCAATCCAGTCATCAATGACAGACTGGAATTGCAAAAAGAAACAACAGTCATTTAGCACAATTACACCTCAAATAGACAAAAAAACGATAGAAAGACACTTGACATGTTGTGTTTTACCTGCATGGCACTTTTGCCTTGTTTGACCACCTCAAACAGAGTGCTGGGGTCTGCCCCCTCTCCATTCTGATGGGCCACTCCGTTCGGCCTCCTCCCTACTTTATCAACCGGAGATCTCCGCGCCTTCTTATTGGCCACCTGGCAAAAAAAGACAGATCAGAAAAAGTGATTGACAGAATGAATTTAGGGTTCAAATGAATGCAGTCAGTTGGTCAGCTCTGCAGTGATGGTCTTACTCCTTGTTTTCCAGGCCTGCCTCTCTTTTTCTTGCCTTTTCCCTCTCCGGGGTCATCCAGCTCACTTACGCTCATGCTCAGACTCACGGTGTCGCCTTGCCCGTCATTTGACGAGTCCCTGCACAGAGTATCGCAAATGTTTATTAACACTTGTATGCGAATGCATATTACTTCCCAATTGCCAATTATTTAAAGTGTTTTACTTACTGTAACACAGGAAATTCTGAGTTGATCATGTTGGGTCTTCTGACAAAACCAGGGGAATCTAGAAAGGAATCACCCAGTGATGCCGTGGATGTGTTTGCACTTCTTTACTTCAGGCCTAGAAGGCTTCAAAACACATAACCTGAGAATTAAGAGCAAACAGAATCATATGAGGATGATATGAAGCATAATTATGTGCTTATAATAATGTGTAGCATAACACTGATTGAGCTGTAAAGTGTGCACAATATGACATAATTGAGGCGATTTTATTCAGTAATTTCTCAGTAAATAATTGAACATAAAAATACATTTTTTTATTTTAAAATAAGTTAAAAAAGAGATCTCTATATATAAAAATAAAAATAAAGCTAAATTAACTGCCATTTGAAACCATTTCAATTAAATTAATAACATAACACAGCCACTAGGGACAGCACCACCCATGATTTTTCAATAAAACTAAACTCCAGGATCAGGATCACAAATAAATGCAACAACTCAAAATGCAATCAGAATAACCACTTATTACAGCAAAATTACATTTGTCTTAATCACTTACACCTGAGGCAAAAATATAACATTACATTACATTAGACAAAATAAACACTGCCATTAGGGGGCATCCCAAGCATGACTTTTCCCTGTTGCTGTGGAAACAGCAGAAACTGAGGCAGACAGGAAGGCTAAACACATTTAGATCAAGTGGAGATTGGACGTACACATATCTAAATTAGATCACTTTATTCGTGTCATTAGATAATATGAAAAGTGAATATTTCCATCCCTGGCTGATTTAGACAGTGCACTTGGATGCATCTTCACGAATGATTTGATCTTAACCAACACAAGATGGCTCCCCACCCCCAGAGGAGACTTTCCACACCGTAGTAATAGATGTTTCTGTGAATACTGAGGATTCAAACCGCTTGAAATCACTGTATGCAACCGTGAAACAGACATATGGATGAAGTTCAACAGGAATGCACCCTTCATACAGGCTTTTCAAGACAGAACTGCCGTCAGATGGTATTCTACGTGGACATAAGGAGAAAATAAAACCCCTTACTCTGCATCTGTAATGCTCCCCTCCCCCATTCAGATTTGGATATCTCAGTAAATATGGTCCAGGCCTAAACTCTGGGCGTCTGCGCCAGAAAAAGAGTTTAACAGCTGACCGTTACCTAATCACACCAGAGTTGGGGAGCAGACACATAAGACATACAAATACTGATTAAATAACGCTATTCAGGCACAAATATCAGGCATACGAGCTGTTTCTCTCTGATTAGTTGTGTTAGGCTATGTACCGAAGGTACAGCACAGGAAAGAAAATCTAATTTACACCTCAGCACTGGAGGCTGTCGACAGTGAAGAGAGCTGAATCCTTTTGGGAATTCAAGAATATGAATGTCAATGTCAGCAATATACAATGGAGGACGATTCAGCAGCACACCTTCAATGGCTCATGGTAGTACAAAATCATTTATGAGAAATTACGCTCTACTTCCACTATGAGCAGCCAATCTGCAGCTAATCTTGTGGTATTTAAAGGGGCAGCCACAGTGTGGATTTTTTTTTTAGCATGATTTTAGAACTAAAAATGATTGCAGAAAGATGACTGATTTCCACAAAGGTTTTTCTAAACATGCCAATGCCATTGAATTATCAAACAGGAAGCCCCACCCAAACCTCAAACGTCCTTTTAAGGCAAGTCAGTCACTTGGCAGCCATCTTGGAAATACCCCCAGGTAGCTAACTCCATTCATGCAAGTACAGTTCCTGTCTACTGAATAAAGACAGAAACATTCAAAGCGGGTTAAATGTTTAAATCCCATTTTATTGTCATTATAGTCTCCAAACCATATAATGCCTCACTCACGTTAATTGTCACAACCAGTGGCAGTTACAATGGCAACAGTTTCAGTTACAGATATAAACACTCTATTCATTCAGTGAGAAAAGTTTAATTTATTCCACCTGCAAGTGTCCAACAGCATGCGACTTAAAATGCCTACTCCCATTAAAGGGATACTCCACTTTTTTTGGAAATAGGCTCATTTTACCACTTTCGAATGGATTTGAAACAGTTTTACCGTTTTCAAATCCATTCAGCCGATTTTCTGATATTTCGAAGAATATCAGTAAGCAGACAGTTCTGGTCTCATTGACTTCCATAGTAGGAAAAAAATATACTATGGAAGTCAATGAGACCAGAAACTGTCTGGTTCCTGATATTCTTCGAAATATCAAAAAAATCAGCTGAATACATTCGAAAATGGTAAAACCCAACTGTTTAACTCTGGGGGAGAGGTAAAATGAACCTATTTCCAAAAAAAAAAAAAAAAAAATGGAGTATCCCTTTAAGCGATACACTGGATGTTAAATAAAACAGTATTAGGCTACTTAATCTCCTATGAATGCGAATCATCGCAAGTGTCAAACATACTATTAATTTCTGAGGGAAAGAATTAAGCCTACTTTTAAGAGTGGAGAAATGATTTTAACATTTACCGGAGTGAAACATGCATTGTATTACTGTTCAAAACTAAAGGAAGAGATCACGAGGGGTCAAGACAAGAGTAAATGGTTCTCACATTGAGGTCAAATTAAAAAAAGAAGTGTAGATGTGGCAAATAATGACATAGCACAAGACCGCCCCAGAAAGTAACTCAATGGCTCAGTGAATGTGCTAATGGGCCTGCAGCTTCTCATCGAGCTGGTAGAGCAAGCAGCACAGATTCATTAGAGTCTGGGGACATACTATTAAATGCGTCGCACTGTATGATGACAGTGAAATGAGGCTATTCTTGGCACTGGCCGTGTGAAATGCTTTTAAATCAGACCAATTATATTCTTTTCTCTGCATCCGATGATGATAACCAGCTATTATCATGTTTGTGCACAACAGATTTCTTTTAAATAACTCTGGGCTTTTAGTTGAATCAGTAATGGGGTTAAATGTGGAAAAGACACTCTGAATCTCAGTATGCTTCAGTTTGGTTTACATCAGACCAAACTGCCCATTGATGTCTGATGTCTAGATTTGAAGGGTTATGGATTACATAATGACTTTTATATATACATATCTTAACCAACAACCACTCCACAGAAAACAATGCTTTCCCAAGCATAACTATCTTACAGTACACAATTACCAATAACAAGGCGCAATAAGCAGTTGCACAGATTTACTTTCCATAACTAATTAATCAACACAAAAATAAAAGATATTGTTGTGTGGGTGCAAGTCAAATTCTCCTCAGAACAGGGTTGAATGCATTGGTTACAGTAAAAATGTACAAAAATAGTTACACTTTACATTGGTTATAAAATTAAAAAATGTTAATTAGAGGATTATAATTAGTTTCTGTAGCTCCACTAAATCATAGCACAATCAACAAAGGTTGTAGGTTTGATTCTCAGTGCTAAAATGTACAGTAATTAGCTTTGCATTTAAGTATGTGCAAAATTCATGAATGTGCCCATTTCCTAACCACAATCACAGAAACTTGCTCACATTTCTAGAAAACCTTACGTGCACATTTCCCTCTTTCCACAGTAATTATTTATTCTGCTGTCAAATTTTTTTTTTTAAAAAGTGCCAAACTCAGCCTTTAGAGATCACATCTTTGTGTATAGATCTTAGTATACACAAAGATATCTTAGCTCATTTGTGCACTGGATTAGAAGTGAGAATTGTTTATCTAGAGTAAATGAGATTGGATTTATATATCCCATCATCTGCTCATCTCATAAACACTTGTGCTGGACAGACAGCAGTCTCTAATGATCTGTGAAACACTCAAAATAGCTTCACAATTGCCCCGAGAGTCTGTGAGAAAAGCAGCACTCGCTCTCGCTTTGTCTCGTTCCATCTCAGGTTTGAAAGAAAACTCAATGTTTTATAGATCAAAATCCGTCTTAAGACATCAGCGTAATAAGGTCTTTTCAAGCGAGTGGGCCGCAACGACTGGCATTACACACACTGACTTTCTAAATGATGTAACTATATGTGGCTTGTCAATGTGGAATTCTGCCTTTAGCGAGATAATATAACATCATTTGTTTAACCTCCAACACTAATGCTTCTAAATTTGCTCATTGCTCAGTTTTAACACTGAAATATCTTAAATTAACCAGGTCTATACATAGAACTGGTGCCCACAGAATTACATAGAATTTGAACAGCTGTTACTCAACTTTTAAACATATCCTTCCTCTTGAATGTTTATTTATTACATATTTTGGATACCAACATGAGCACAGTACTTTAAGTTTCTACTTAAACCCATTCTACATTTTTTAACCTCCAAATAAGCAAAGAAAATGTGGAAAAAGTACTAATAGCCAATTAGAAAGTGTAGGAAATTATTCAACTATACAAATTACAGTGCTATTGTAACTAAATACAAAAAAGAGAGATAAAAGTGTATAAATGGCAATACAGCGTAATAATTATGCTATTGGTAAATAAACAAAATGTACAGTGTAAAAAAAATATTGCTGGTTTAACTTTAAAAATTAAGTAACCTGGTTACCTTAAAATTTTAAGTTGATTGAACTGGAAAAAGTGAGTTAATACAATGAAGGAGATTGATTTAATCATCAGAAACTCAAAATAATAAGTTATCTGAACTAAATAAATTATTTAAGTTGATTTGACAAAAGATGAAATGTTGTGATAACAAATCTTGAAAATGTTTTTTTTTTTTTTTTTTACAGTGGCGGGTGAAATCCAGCATTTTAGACTGTGATCTTTCTGTGATAGCTTTGGCTTGACAAAGCTCAGATAAAACGGATTATGAATATGATATCCAACCAATCATTAAACTTTTTTTCTCAGTTTCAGGGTTAAAAGGTGTCAAAGGTTTTTTTTTTTTCATTTTTCACCCTTATTTTGTTCCAAACCAGCATGAATTTCTCAAAAAAATATTTTCTTTTGTGTTCCACAGAAGAAAGAAAAAAAGACATAGGGTTGGACATATGAGTGAATAAATGATTACAGAATGTTTCAGGCAAACTATCCTTTTTTAATGAGTTTGCATGCATGCAGTCAATTCTAAAATGCATTGCAAACTCCTTATTATACTAAAATAAATACAGTCAAACCAATGTTTTCTTAATGAGATTGCTAAATTATTCCATCCAGGTTTATAGTGTAAGCAGGTTTACTATTTAAACAGATGGATATTTAATACGCATATAAACTCGCCATGAATATACATGTGCATCGGAAAATTAAAGAAAAGACCCTTTCAACCTCATACGTGAGAAATCCTTCAGATAGGGATAAACGTACAAACATTAAAAGCCCATTCACATAGTGAGTCTTCATCCACTTCTGTAATTTAAACTATTCATTCATCCCACAGGTGATGCGATTGTTCTCATCTCTTAAAGCAACCTTCATTGATCTTCATAACACAGCCAATAAAATGCCAAGATAAGAGCATATGACCGACAGTGAGGGTGTTTCCATGGCAACAACGGCCTCCTGGAATACATGTCACGCATCTAAATTGCTCAAAACACCCGTACTCAGGAGAGGGCATAACACTACAAAAGAAAGGTGAAGTCACACTAGTTTAACATTGACTATCCGGGCACCATTAAATCCAATCAACATCTGTTTCCAGATGGTTCACTTCTGAAACAAAGCTGATGACAATCATTGAAATATTCACTGGTATAGAAACAATAAGAGCTATTTTTTATCTTAGCATAACACACACCTATATACAGACAAACACTAAATAATGCAAATAGACGCATGACTAAATCAGAAAGGTGATAGCTATGCTTGTAAAATCGACTAAGGAGAGCATGTGGTTCTCCAGAGGGACAAAGCCAAGGACGGCAATTGCTGTGGTCCTTAATATGGGATATCTGCCTTACAGTTGAGACTATAAAGGTGAGAGATAATGAAATCAGCACATTTGAGCTAAAGCCTGCCAAGAAATGGGTTTGAAAGAAGATAGCTATAAGATACACTTGAAGCTGGGATTAAGTTTTTTTTTTTAAGTCTATAATAAATCCTCCAGGGATAAATCTTAGTCTATTGGGAAATCAAGCACTTTACACTTAACACAAAGTCTTCCTTGTCTACGCCAAGATGTATAGATAGAATTACAAACCACAGCCTTCATTTGATGCATTTAAAAAGCCATCAGGTTCCTGGCAACAGTGCAAACAGAAACACTGTTACTTCTAAATCCAATAATATCTATACAAATAAGAAGTTAACCCTCTGAGGTTGATTGGACTAAAACATTCAGAATTTAGCACAATATTAGAAGATACACCTGTAGCGCAATGGTTTTACACGTTACATATCAAACACTAATTTGTGCAAACCCTTTTATTTCAATTTGGGTTTTTTCAATCTTCAATCGCATGAAACCCTTTACCACAACAGTCTCAAATCAAAAGGCTTGTAGCTTTCTGGCAACTTTTGGAACTTTATCTTGCAAAAATAGTAATGTACTATTCCTCACACCTGCCAATTAATACAAGTAAATAGAAACATATTATGCTCAAAGCAAAGGCAAATGATGACTAGACTAATGATAGATTTCTTGCACTTTGACCAATATATTTCCCAAAACTTGGAAAGCGCTTGGAAAAAACTGCACATTCAAAATCAGATTAATTCACAAATGCATCATTTAGACAGATTAGTGAACCAGGAACAAATTCATTCGGTCACAAATCAGCAAATACAACCCATGGGTATTTGATTTGTTAAGATGGAAAACATAAATTTAAAAGTCCCTGATTGGGAAAAAAATATAAAGCATTTTATATTTTGTGGGTGGAATACTGAATGTAAACCAACTTCACAAGACATCTTGTGCATTACATATGATGTGTGCATAATGCACTTCTAAATGCAATAATATCCATATAGATGCAATCTGCAATATGTATTGAATTTATAAGGATATTGTTGGATTTAGAAGTAGATTTGATCTAGAAGTCTAGATTTAGATTTTGACCCCAAAATGTAATCTTCTTCTCTTAATAGTTTTTGATGCAACCATATTTCCTCAAAAAGCAACAAAGTGTAGCACTATCATGGTTCAGTGCTGAATCAAGACTCAGAAACTGCACAAACAACATTTGGATAATGCTTATTCAGTGCTTACTCAGTGGCACTGTGAGATAAACAGACACCTGCCAACATCTCACCTTAAAAAGCAGAACAATCAAAAACAACCTGTGTTCACACTAAGCTCATGGGAACATAAATAGAAAACTGTCGGATGGGCAAATAAGAGCTCTCACATGATTGATGTCAATAAGTGTTCATTCAGTCTAAATGGAATTAATTCACATCTGTGACAACCTAGTTAGCACAGCTGTTTTGAAAAGTTATATTATATTTTACAAGCGTGGAACGGAGCTAGATTAATGACTCAATAAGTTTCCAAAGTGGTCAGTAAGCATATTTAAGTTGTTCAAGAATTAAACATAACCATTGCCTCTCTCTCTCTCTCCCCATTTTGTTTTGTCAGAATAAATATAAATAAAATATTGTGCCTGGGAAATATTTTATTACTCAGATAAATAATCAAATACCAGCTATAGTCCTTAAACTAGCCGATAACACTTTACAATAAGGATAACAAGTAATGAACCACATTTCAGAATTGATTAATCTTTGTTAATGTGCGTTTCAACATTTCCTAATACATTATTAAAATCAATGCACTGAAGTAACATGAACAATGAATTTCTGTATTTGATATTAACTAACGTTATCAAAAGATTAACAAAAACAGTAACAAATGTATAGCTCGTGGTTAGTTCACGTTAGGTAGTACATTAACTAATGTTAACTACTGAAACCTTATTGTAAAGTGTGACCAACTAACCTGACTATGGAAGTAACGTTAGTGTCTAAAAAAAAGCCTTCATGAATTAACTACAAGCTAAATCTAGACATCAATGTTTTAAGACAAAAAGTAAACAACAAATAACTGAACTGTGAATGATTTAGCATACGTAAGTAGCACTACACACAATTTTTCCTCTCAGATGTTTTACATTAAGTTAACGTTACTCAACGAACTAGTTATGTACGTCTCGGTCAAAAGTTGCACTGTTTATCTTTACTGGCCCAAATTACTTAACCAACACAAATCTCCATCCCTTAAAGTACGCAAATTAGAGCATGTTTTTCGTGACAACTCCAGGAAGTGAATGAACCTGGACAAACTTAGAAGCAAGTACACAAATCAGACATTACATTCAAACTAGCAGCGACCAGCACGAGCGCACCAGAGAACAACAGCAGTTGAGAGTCTCGCGCGCTTGACTGACGTTCATGGCGGCAGGAAGACATAATGTCACACTGGTTCCTACAATAACACACCAAATCACACGCGCTTCAGCTTATTACGATAATATAGCCATGAGTGAAAGTGAAGACAGTGTCACCAAGGACAGGGGGCATGCACACACACGCACACACTGTCCTTCGAGAATTGATCCCATCCCCCCTACACGCACACACATAATATACACACATACACACGCGCGCACGCACACACACACACTCCCTCTTGCATGTCCTCCATCTTTAATGCAAGCTCGATTTACGCAGTGAGCGCGCAGCCCACGGAAAGATTCAGATTCAGTTGTTGCAAAACTAGTACAAACTCACCTCAACCGCTAAAAGGGGTCCTCCGGGACACGCGTCAGTAATAATTGGCGCGATTAATTGACCAAATAGTTTATGTTTTTATATTGTAAATTAGACCTGAAGCAGAACCGCGCCTTTCCTGAGAGAAGCAATCCTAAACTGCCATCTGGCGGCTTTTACCGCAACGAAATGGCGCGATGGGAGTCTGATCTGAGGTCGCCTCCTGGTGGACAGAGGATATTTTTACACAAAGCAAAAATAATAAAAGACGTATTTGGAAGAGATAAAAGAGATAAAGTTTCACTGTGTTGAGATTGCAGATGATCCATTTCACGCATGGCCTTTTGACTATATGACTCATGACTATATGTTACCACAGGCATGTGTCTAATCACATCAATAAAAAATACAGTAACTTCACTTTTGTTTTTTCCCCCCATAATTTTCTTCTCTTTGGCATGTACCCTTTTCTTGAGTTATTTTCTATTATGTACATTTTAAAAATATAAATATCTATATTTTACATCATATGGTTGAAAATATTGAATTAAAATTGAATTACGAATATTTTTATTTTATTAAAATGCATTGCATAGTAACACCTTTGGAAATTATTTTTCTTGTAGAAGGTTTAAGATCATAACAAATTTACTTTAAAATAGCCTTTATATGGTTACATACACACAAAAAAAATCTTTTAAAGGAAAAATTAAAATGGTAACAATTTAAAAATAATTTCCGCTTGAGTATTTTTTTATACTTTATTAAGGGCACAGGAAAAATTTTCTTCCATTTATGTCAAATACTTTCATTGAATTTATTTATTTAAATAAACAACTCCATATTAGCTAAGGAACATTTGACCCTCAAACTGCACAACATATCTAGGATGGTGCTAAGGTTGTAAAAACAGATGTAATTGTTAATAAATACTTAATTCATATACTTAATAAATACATAAGATAATAAGGCAACCAGCTTTAAGAGATCAGAAATCCTTTTTGTTCAACATCAGTATCCGTAGTCTCTCTCAACCAACCGAAAAGTCTTTCAGATGAAACGGAAGCACAGAACCTTTCAATACAGGCCAGACCGTCCACTCAAACACATATGAGTCACATGGTGTTCAGTGAAGATCCTGATTGGTTACATTCCTTTTCAGAGAAGCATATGTAGTGCTACAAGTCTGCCATCTTTACAAAAGCACCAACACCTTCTAATAAATGTAAACACATTTACACATATATCGTTTTTTATTAGATCAGTGGTCATGACCCAACATGGGCTGTTGTAATCATTGACAAGAGGGGAAAGCAATGATAAAAAGGTAAATAAAATAAAACAACTTGGAACACAACGAGTAAAATGAAGCCAAATCAACAACAAGCCAAATGTTAGCTTATTTATACAAAATGCATTCAACCAGATGGGAACTAGTGATTTACATAGCTTTAATTGTAAGGTTTTAATTTGATCCACTAATCCCTAGTAAGGACTCAAGAGAATTCGTTGCGTTATGCCTCCCTCTATCGACAGCGCTCATTGAACTGCAGCCAAACGCATGTAGAGCACGCAGCCGTTGAGTTACTGAAAGGGCCGCAGTGGAGAGTGGGCGGGCTAGTCGATAAAGCGGCTCTGGGCGGGAGTTCGCGGTGCGGTTTGGCCGAGAGAGTGAAGCTTAACTCCGGACACAAATACACAGGGAGGGAAGAGGCGTGCGGCTCCGTTCTTTATCATATCCAAGTTTAACTAGCACGTACAGTTATAACGTTACTTAGTCGCATTTCTCGCACTGTGACTCAAGCCGTTTTGAATAATAACGCACCTTCACTCTCGTGTTGTTAATATCTCGACAACAAACGTTAGCCAGTCACTTAAACATCACCAAACAGACCTTTAAAGTTCACTATCAGGCCTGATACATAGGAGCTGGTGGTATTTGGAGGCTGTTGAACGCGTTGTGGTGGTTTAAAAGTTTCCTGCACGGATTCGTGGATTTGTTTTTCTAAGTTTTGTCCGTGGAAGTCAGACGCTCGGGCCCGCAAACAGTCAGTCTCCCGTGCGCGGAGAGCAGATACAGGTGAGTAGAAACTCATACGAACGATTATTGCGCTTATTTAAGCCATGTATTGTTTCACAAAGTAATTTGATCCAAATGTTAATAGCTGGAGTGTTTATTCACCCTTTGAAGTTAGCAACTTGCGCTAACTGTTCGGGCTAGCTGCATTACTTCTCACTATCTGCCAGTCTTTAGCATGTAGGCTAACACACACTAATTGTTTTTCTATTTGAATTAGCTCTGACGGATACACAACCTTTTCTGTTTGGTAGGATTAAAAAAAAAATAATTTAAAAGTTCTTAATATGTTCGTGCGCAGTTAACTTTATAGTTAAGGAGAGTTCGACTGAACCAGCTAGCAGCTGTCTGTTGTGTTTATGGCTTTGGCCTGCAGCATTAATGTACTTTGACATATGGATTGAGTTGATTTGACATCTTCAGTATATTTTTTGCTATTTTTATTGTCTTTTAGTTTCATGTGGTCATTACTTGTCGTTTTGTACCTCAAAATGTGTTATTGAGGGTATTGTATTGCACTCATGTTTAGGTGTTATCATAATGTAAACATTCCCCATGTGTCGTGTGAAAGGACTGTCATGAGTCAGTTCTTGAGTTTGACAGATCAAAATTTTAATTTATCACGATCAATCAAATGCTAAATTTTCTCATGCATGCATGCATGCATCCTCAATTCAGATTTGAAGTGCATTCAATATCTTTGCTAAAGCGTATTGTCTTATTTTGGAGAGTTTGTTTATGACTATATAATATATAATTTAAAGAGATGTTTTCATTACAATGCATGCTTTTTTACCCATATATTTGCTGTTTATATTATTGTGCATTGCAAATATTTGAATCTATTTTGGAATTTCTCATGAATGCAGTGTGCCAGTTATCAATTTGAGAGATCTTGTATTTCAAGTAACAGTTTTCTGTAGCATTCCTTTTTCAGCTTATTAAGTAGGTTTTGATGATGTTGGCTAATTCAGAGATGCTTTCCACTGTAGTTATACTGACCAGTCAGCTATACTGTACAGATTGAATAGAAAAAAATAGCCATCAGAAGGTTTTATGTAAAGAAGCCTTTGTATATTTTGTCAAAACTAGAAGTAGAAAATCAAAGATTTTGTTCTTGATGTTTGTGGAGTGGTTTTATTTTTTTATATTTAATAACATAATACTCTACTATTCAGAAGTTTGGGGTTGGTAAAATTCTGTAAGAATTCTCTTATGTTCATCAAGGCCATTTGTTTTAAAATCATAAATAGTCAAAACCGTAATATAGTGAATGAAATATTACAATTGAAAATAACTTCTTTTCAATTTAATATATTTTCAAATGGAATTTATTCCTGTGATGATAGCTGAATTTTCAGCATTATTACTCCAGTCTTCAGTGTCACAAGATCCTTCAGAAATCATTCTAATATGCTGCTGCTTAATATTTTTGTGAATTTTTTTTTAAATAGTATTACATTCTAACCAACTGCAATGATTTATAATATAAATCTTTTGTAACGTTAATATAACATAGCCTTTTACTGTCACTTTTTATCAATGCATCCTTGCTAAATATAAATAAATAAAAATGTACTCATCCCAAACTTTTGAATGGTATAGAAATAATTATAAATGATTATAAAGTGTAATTGGTTAGCTATTGCAGCGTTAAAAGCTTAGTTCACCTAAAAAATAAAATTATATCATTAATGAATCACCCATTAAGGTCTTAGGGGCTTGGGATGAAATGAGGGTGAATGACACCCTTTAACTTTCTTGATTGGTTTTATTTGAATGTATTAAATAATCATCAATAAATATTGCACTGTGTGAATGTTGTTGATTCTTATAACAAATTGCTTGTGATGGTCCCCATTTGTAAGTTGCTTTGCATACACTGTCAATTGAATTGATTTTGTAAATGATTTATTATTGGTCTATGTTCTTTGTTTCGTCATCCACAGTTCCCTGGAGAGCTCTGCATTCGGAGCTAGAACCTGGACAGCTCATGACTTCAGACCAGGAAGGAAAAACTATCGTGGAGCCACAGGTGCAGCAGTCACAGGAAGCAAAGGAGAAAAAGATTCCACTTTTGGTGAAGTATAATCTACTATTGTTGGTTAGTCTTTTGAAGTGTGTTAAGTAATTGTGATTAGGGAATTTAAAAAAAAAAACTATAACGAAACAGCAGAGACATCCCGCCCAGCTTAGGGGGTTTAACAGGCATTTGTGTGAACCACCCTTGTGTTTTGGGAGCTTGCCAAGTTTCTGATCCCATTCATATAATGCAAGTACAGTGTCCATTGAAGCACCGATCATTGGAGATTTTGTGTTTGAGTGATGGGCCCATGTGAGTCAGCTGTATAATTTTAAATGTGCTATTTTGGGTATGGGGTGGGGGTAAGCAGCCATAGCGTGCACCTCTGTCTCTCTTTCTCTCACCGAGGAGCTTGTGAGAGGAGCTATACACGTTTCTGTTCACCGATTTGCATAGGCGTCCTTTCTTAAATTAAAATATGGGGTGTTGTTTCAGCAAAGAATTGAATCCTAACCTGGTCAGCGAGAGAACAAGTCTCCTTCAGGCTGCCATTCCCGAGGGCTCCACATCGAAAGACGTCAGAGACTGTGCTTGGTCTGTCACAGATCTGGCCGACCAGAAGCCTTCTCAAAATGGGAACGTGAACACCGCTTTAGATACCAGTTGTAATGCTTCTTCCACTAACGTGTCAGCAGATGTCGACCTCATTAAAGAAGGCGGTAGCAGCGTACAGGATGGGATGGCATTTTGGGACACACCTGTCGGCGATCCACATATTCACAAGGCTACGGTCCAGAAAGGAAATACCAGTGAAATGAGGAGAGACAGTAAAGACAATTGCCAAATTAAGGAAACTGAAACTTTGGAATTTGTGAAACAGAGAATAGCTGAAAATGCCATTATGAGAGCAAAATGGTTTTGTGATGGTCAAGAGTCTTGTTCCACAGATATAACTGGAGTTGGCATGAACAAGAACACCACCCTCGGAGGAAATACCCTGGACATCAGTCCGTTATGTATTTCAAAGGATCAATACTCTGGTGTCTCCGTTATTGCAAAAGAGGAACAAATTAAGACGCAGTCAAAACTTGCGTCCACTCCAAAGCCTGCCATTCATTCTTTCAATAAATGCTCCGGGAGCTTGAAGAATCTGGATGACTTGGAAGAGAAAAATTCTGGACTGTTGATCAATGACCGTGGCTTTACAAAAGAACAGAGTTTCTACAGCATCTGCTTGATTGATTTAGAGGATCTCGGGAGCGAGTGTGGGCACCAATCCTTGACTGAATCGGACGTCATGTACGCAAGCACACCAGCTGTCTCTGAAAAGGCGTTGTTTGATAATTCATCACTCCCAAAGCACAAAATATCAGGTTCAGTGTCTTCACATGAAATTACAGCAGCACAACAAACAGAAAAAGATCCCACTGAGAAGACTCTAGGGTGTACTAAAAGTCCACCTGTAAATGTAGCCCTTCCAAATGATGAACACGCAACACTCCCAGATCTTTTAAAAACATTTCCTGCCCAAGAAGACGAAAAGCCTTTATCTGAAAATGACGTTGCCAGGTCATTTAAAGATACAGGGAATACACATTCTCCCAATACTGTTTTGGAGAAAGGCATTGATCAACTTTCCCCAGTTCTGCTGGTGCAAAATGAACAGATGTCAGCGTTGAAGTCAAGTACAGATACCGCATTGCCACAGGGGGAACCTGCTGACCTACTTAACAGCCATGATCTTTATGTTACCTCTGGTTACAAGGCCACAGATCTGGAGAGACTCAACATTCAGAACAAAGTTTTTGATGAATCAATGTTGAGACCACCTCAGCAAAATCTATATGGTCCTCTTGATGAAGTGGATCTGGAAAATCATTACAGAAATGGTGATTACAGTGAATCCATGCGCTTAAAAGAGGAGAAGAAACCGATTGTGCCAGACGAAGTTGATTACTCCATTTCTTCTCTTAGCAACACAGCAGATAGATTTCCAAATTTTAAAATCGTTGTTGAGGAATCAGATCAATGTGCTTCCAAGAAATCTCCTACTGAGAAAGTTCACAAAGAAATGCCCCAAGCTCTCTCAGCTTTCAGCACTGCTTCAGAAAAGTTAGATGAGACCGAGAACCAAGGATTTCCCTGTGAAGATCCTTCTGAAGACATTGAAAATGTAAACGTTTGCTCTGAAACTTCACTGTCTTCTGATAAAGACAACCTGTCAAAATCACCTTCCTGTCATAGAGTTGAAGTTGAACCAAGACAAATTCAGGAGGAGGTCATTCCAAATCCTTGCCTTTGCAGTATATTGCAAAATGAAGGGCAGACAAATAAATCTGTTGCTAGTGTGCATTTGTGTTTGAGTAGTCCATCTCATGCAGAAAGTATTCGTGTAGATCATGCTTGTAATGCTGAAGAGGTCAACTTGGACATGACTGTGAGCACACACGTCGACACTTGTGGTGTTTTTCCCACTGAACAGATTGTGTCAGAATCTTGTGACATTCCAAACAGGGAACAGAATGTAGAACCAAATGCAAATTTTACAGATGCTGAACCATGTGACACAAGTCCGTCTCCGCTTCCTATGAATGCTCTTATGAACTTTGTGCAGTTCCTGGAAGTCGCTCGTAAATGTGAAGAAGCTGATTGTCTCGATGTACGTTCTTCAGTTGTTGAAGTTCACACAAACACTCTGCCTGGACCTAATTCTGATTGTCCTCTTAAGGAAGATCTCTCCCAGAGCAATGCCACCTGGTTTGTAAAAACATCAAACAATGATATCTGTAATAAAGGACATCCAGAAAGTGATGCAGTGAGTAATGTAATAGAAGTGGGATTGCGAAGCAAAGTACCTGCCGTAGTACAAGAGCAGGTCATGGATGGTGAAATAGGAGAGACTTGTTTACAACATGGTCACAAGACTCATATTGCCAGTGAATGCTTTAGTGAGGATGAACAAAAGGTACTGGGTAAGATTTGTTTGTATGCAGAAGATGGCAAAACCAAAAAGTCAGAACTTGAAACGCAGGGACTCGTACCAACTTTAGAGCTGCTTAATTGCCGTAAAAATGGGAATAACAACAATGACGGTTTGAACTCTCTTTGTTCTGCTAACAGTGATGTACATGAGCCGCCATGCAAATCTGAAGTATTGGAGGCCTTTGATTGCACTTCATTGTCAATAAACTGCACGAGGGAAAGTGCTTGCCTGTACCTGGACTCTTCTTCAGAACAGCCAGCCAATGACACTCAAAGATCTTCAGTTACATCTACTCACAAGCAAGGAGACCAAGATATGGGGGAAATGGGAGGAGCTGTTGTTGAGTGCAGCATTCCTGTCACGAGTACTGCAAGACTATCACTTGAAACTGGAGAGGGACAGTCATGTGCCATACAAGGCCATGGCGGCAATTATGTGTCCATTGAGAGCTTGACAACCACCATGCCTCATGTTTCCCAACTTCAAGCAAGCAGCCTTGGAGTTCTTGACTTTGATCAGTCTGATTTGAAAGTCATTGCTGATGATATGAGTGATAAAGCCACTTATGTAAATGTAGCAATTCCATTACCAGTAGAGCCTGACCAGGTTGACATTTATGCCACCACGCCGTCTTACGAGATACATTTTCTTAATAAAGATCTATTCACAGCTCCGGTGCAGGTGAAAAACCCTCAGGGCTCCGATGAAATGGAGGGAGAGCAAGGCATGCTGAATATGGTGTCAGACCTTCTTGGGAAATCAGAGTTGAGCGATGAGGTGGACTCTCACTGCCTTCCGGCGTGGGCTAAAGAACCACATGTCCTGTTTTCTGATAACCAAATAGAGTCATGTGCATTGTTGTCAGCATGGGACCAATCTGTATCTGAGGCAGGCCTTACAATGCAAAATGTTGAACAGGATACAGAATCTAACCTTGGTTTTGGCCCAGTGGATTTCCAGACCTCTATGGGTTTTATAGCACCCTACCCTTATAACCTGTTAGCGACTGATGGATCTTGTATATGGGACTGGCATAATGCTTATAGTGAACTTGTGAGTACGCTCTAACCAGCTTGTTTGGCTTGGTTATACAGTGCCACCTAAAATTATTTGGAGACTTAGCCACATTTAAAAAATGTTTGAATGTCAGTGCAGTATTTAATATTTTATTTTATATATTGAACATGATTCTTATATTTGAAGAGTTCAGATGCAAAAGCCTCTAAGTGCCATTTGAAATTTTGTTCTAGAATGACCATTTTTATCAAGCTTGTGTATTTAAGTTCAGTAATTTCACTTAAATGACAATTAATAGGTCATCTTCATTGCCATGAACTTAAATATACAGGCTTGATAAAAATGATAATTTTAGAAGAAAATTTCAAATGGCACTTAGAGGCTTTTGCATCTGAACTCTTCATTTATTATTTTTTAAATATATATATTGTATATATACATTGCAAAAACGTTTTTTTTTTCTGTTATAAAAAACAAAAAGCATCTGGAGAAAATGTGCATCTTTTTTAGATTTTATGTAATGCAGTAAAATTTATATGTGTGGCTTAAGTGGCCAATGCTTTTGTAACCATTATTTGGTGATTTGATTGTAAAGACATTGATTCAGCCCTTAGTACAATTGATAACCCAATCTTTTTCTTTCTTTTTTTTCTTTCTTTTTTTACAGGAATCCTCCAAGATCTCAGACCTCAATCCCAATGCGAAGGCATGGGCAAATTATATGCCTAAACCAGAGGCCTCTGCTACAACCTGCCCAGATTCTCAGCAGTCATGGGTAGATGCGGCCGATGACCCATCAGACTGCATCTCAGGAGGTAAACCTCCAAAAATGATTTCCCTTCAGTTTTTAATTTAGTATACTGACCTTATCCTTCTGAAGAGGTTTTGAACTGTTTGTTTTGTCCATGCTAGGTTATAACAACAGTGAAGACAAAGGGAACTGGAATGAGGAACAGCAGGTATCTACCTCTGTAGAACTGCCATTTGCAGCGCAGCCAGAATCAGTGTACATGGGAAGCTCAGCCAGTGAGAAGGGCATTGTGTCAAACCAGAACACCAATATGAAAGGTAATATCCTTTTGGTCTTTTGTTCACTGTTTTCAACCTACTCCTATTTCAGTTGTTTACAGTTATGCATTTTTACTGACACAATCATTAAGAATTAATGTCAACTATAGCATTCTTCAATAATTTATCATTTTATTTATCATTTTGTGCAGGGGTGAACGATTCAGACTCATCCAGACAGATTGACGACCTTCGGGAACAACTGAAGGCAACACTGGAGTTCTGCCTCTCTAGGTAATTTTGGGCCCATTAAAATCTGTTTTATTTTTTCTCAAATTCCATTTTATTTTTTCCCAAATTCCTTTTTTCCATTTTATTTTTTGGGAATTCATTTTATTTTTTACCCTTTACTGTTATTTTAGTTGTAAAAAGAGTGTGCTTTTAATGGTAATGATTGAAATGTGCACAAATAAAATAGGAATGACCTTAAATTTATTGAGGTAAAGGACATTTACTCTTACTTTTGAGCACAAATACTGCATTATGCAACATAATACTGCACTCTAAGTACTTAAAGTAACAACAAAATATGGTTATGAGCATTAAACTGTCCAGTAAAATTAATTATATTAGTTTTATATAAGTTTAAATAAAAGTCTCACTCTGTCCCTCTCACTTGCACTGTTGAGCAGGCTCTCGGACACACTCGGTCTCTCTTTGTCACATCGATCGCTTTTGTCCAGTTCGCTACCTCATAGACGGACGTGCACTGCGTGCTTTAAATAACGTTAAAGAAAATGAACGAAACGCCACGTGGCGGCCGGTGTTGATTCTGGGTCGCACCTCTACGAATTAGTCTATGTATGGGAAACACTTCATAAGTCACGTACGAACTGCTCGGCTTGATACTGAGGGCTTAGCATCGAGTTTCTTAACTTTTTCGCCGACGAAAGCAGAACCGCAGAGAGCCGCTTCACCATGCTTTCATTGTTTTGATGAAACAGACATACGTTCTTCTCCCACACAAAAACAGAATTTCATTCCAAATATGTAAAATTCCATGAACTTAATCGTTCTTCAAAGCTTGAAGATGTTGAATCAGTGTAGGGCTGATGGTAACCAAACTCTTGTCCACTTCCAGGGAGAATCTTGCCAACGACATGTACCTCATCTCACAAATGGACAGTGACCAGTATGTGCCAATAGTGACTTTGGCAAACCTTGATCAAATCAAGAAACTCACCACTGATGTTGATCTCATTGCAGACATCTTAAAAAGTGAGTTTAAACTCATCACTATGTCGCTTGTATGGGTCGCTGTGGCTTTTATGGCCTTTTGTTTTAGGCTCTCAAAATGGGGTTAGTTACACGCATCAGTTGGGTCTGACATTATGCATTTTTGATTCACCAGCGCTGCCTCTCGTCCAACTGGACAAATGTGGAGAGAAAGTGCGGCCCAATCAGAACCGCTGCATCGTGATTCTCAGAGAGGTTCCTGAGGCCACTCCTGTGGAGGTACACGCCATGCCATCTCTCTTGTTCAATAATATCTTGAATGCTCTGACCTTATTTTTTATCTATATGACATTTGGCTTTCATTTGTACAGGAAGTTGAAGCGCTCTTTAAGAGTGATAACTTGCCCAAATTCATCAATTGTGAGTTTGCCTACAATGACAACTGGTTTATCACGTTTGAATCTGAGGCGGATGCTCAGCTGGTAAATGCTTTTTATTGCCTGCGATTCAATCATTTCAGATTGCAGCCTCAGGATTTTTAATAAACTTGCTTTCTATTGCTAAACGTTGGCATGCATCACTTTTTCAGGCATACCAGTATCTCAGAGAAGAGGTGAAAACTTTTCAAGGGAAGCCAATAAAGGTATAGTACACTGCTGCATATGTGATGGCACTGAAGGATATTTTGTGCTTATATTTTATTTGTGTTTCATCTTAGGCTAGAATAAAGGCCAAGGCCATTGCCGTCAATACCTTTGTGCCAAAGAATGGGTATCGGCCCGTGGATGTGTCCTCAAATGTCCAGCAACGCTACACCCCTTACTACATCCCCCCTGTGTATGGAGCACAGCAGCAGTTTCCTCTTTACAGACTGGTGACTCCTCAGGGCTGGTCAGCTACCCAGAGCTACCTGGACCCGACTCTGGTAAGTGCCGTGTGGTCTGTTTGGCTCTGAGAAATATCTGAATGGACTACTAGAGGTACTTAATCAGGTTTTGTCTATCAACAGGTCACTCCGTTCCCCAGCCCTGCATTTATTAACGGCTTCGCTGGTTCTCCGACATTTAAAACAGCAACATCTCCACTAACCAGGCCATATGTACCTCGAAGTAACAGGTACAGTGTTGGAGTGAAAAAATCTGTTATACATTTAGACTACCATTCAAAAGTTTGCTCTGATTAGGAATAAAAAAAGTACACTTAATGATAAAATGTATTTATGTATTTAGGACGCATACATTGATCAAAAGTGACTGCAAAGACTTTTATGTGACAAAAGATTGATCTGTTTTCACAAAAATATTAAGCAGCACAACTGATTTATAACAAGAAATGTTTCTTAAGCACTAAATCAGCATATTAGAATGATTTCTGAATGATTGTGTCACTGAAGTTTTGAGTAATGGTTGCTAAAAGTTTAGCTTTGCCATCTCAGGAATAAATTGAATTTTAAACTATTAAAATAGAAAATAGTTATTTGAAATTCTAATAATATTCACAATACTCTACACAATACTTTTACTCTATTTTTGATTAAATAAATGCACCCTTGATGAGCATTAGAGACTTATATATAAAAAAAGTTACTTATCTTTTAAAAAAAGAAAAAGAGCTTCAACTGACAAATCTTTTCATCTGAACAGGAATCATAACAAAACACACATTCGACTCACAACAGAGCGTGGGACCACTCTTCTAGAAAACCCTGCTGCTTTCTCTACTTTCTCTTCGGAGAGAGTCCCCAATGGGACGCGGCCTCCACAGGCTCATCACTTGGGTAGCCGACCTCGTCTACCGAGTGGTCCAGGCTATCCACGTCGGGACCAGGTGGGAAGTGGACGGATGGAAGTAAACGGTGCTGATTACTCTCTGAACGCGGGCCGTGGAAGGTAATGCTGTATGATCAGTACCAGCTGTTTATTAATTTCCTAAATATTGTGGTAATACAATATCCAAGATGGGTGGGGAACTTATAGAACTTCTTCCTTAAGAAATTGTTTCTATTCTTTCCGTATTGCTCAGTCTTGATTGTTTGTTTCTTTTGAAGAAGAGGCGGCTATGGATACAGGAAAAAGAGAGATGACAACAAGTTTCCAGTATGTCATTTGCTTTGATTCAGCTACCACTGCATACACAAGTGTTTGTTTAGATTAGCTTTTGCTATGATAGAAAACTTTATATTCTTCAAGGGAAGTGTAATGTACAGTAAACCCTGAAGGGCTGCTTTTATTTATTACACAGCCAAGTAAACAAATAAATGGACATGAAATATTGATTTGAACGAGAATTTCAGTAAGAAAACCCCCCAAATTCGGTAAAAGAGACCCCAGAGTGATGTAGCGCAATTTACCATGACGGTGAACCTTTCTAAAAACCAATCCACCCTAATGAGGCCGATAAACTCAGACTTAACTTGGGTAGCAACTGAAACCAGCTTCATGCAACATGTCTCTTGTTTACAGGCTCAGTTTGTTGTGTGTTTCAACTCTTCTTCTTCTCGTGTGTGTTTACCAGAGAGCAGCAACACAGTCACCCCCTCCTGTTCAGGAGCGCACCCCGTCCCCTAGCTTTGAGCTGGGCCTGTCCAGCTTCCCTCCTCTGCCTGGAGCTGCAGGAAATCTAAAGCCAGAAGTAAAAACTGAAAACAGCCTTGACAACCGGCTGTCTGATGTCGTCACTGGAGCGATTAAAGACAAGGTTGATTTTCATTCAGTCCTTTTAATGCGTGTCTTCTGTGTTTGTGCTGCAGCCTTAAACTCTCTCTTTAATATTTTGAAATTCAAATAAGGAAAAAAAGGCTTAAATAAATCTCATGGCTTTAATTATTCGAATTCTAGCGAAGTTAACAGATGCTCAGGGTTTTTAATCATTAACTTGCACCAAGCATGGAATGCCATGTTAACAGCAGACCTGGCTGTCAATCATAACAAGTCCTTGGGTGTTTTGAGTGCTTTAGAGCGTGTGTGTGTGTGTGTGTGTGTGTGTGAGTTCCTGCTGTCCAGCTGTTATGTTTGTTCGTGCTGTCCTTGCCTTAGGAGTTTCACAGGGGCCCCTTTGTCTCTCCACAGCCTCTAAATAAGGATGTGGTCACCAGCCGTGTGATCTCAGGGACTTCCAAAGAATCCGCGCAGGCTTCTACCACTCCCGCTCCTGCTCCCGCTCCCGCTCCTGCTCCCGCTCCTGCTGCTCAGACCCCAGTGGACCACCAACACTCGCCCTCTCCAGCCCTTTCAAAGTGGGTTCAATGAATGTTATTAATAACTGATCAATAAATGTAACATCAGTTTTCATCTAAAGATGTTGCAAATGATTTCAGATAACTCAAGTAACTAATGTTCAGGTAACTAAATGTTCAGGTAACTAATGTTTAGGTATTTTGCTTATTTTAACCACACTGTCTCTTAAAAACTGTACTTTTAGAAGACTCAAAATGATTCACAGACATATGTGCATATTACAGTATTTCTGATTGGCTTAAAAGCCAGGAGCAAGGCCTCCTTACTGCTTTTCTTCTAAAGCAAGTTCACAGCTGTCACATTGACAGGTGCGATTTCTCAGGATTCTGTCAGAATGTGGCTCCGAAACACCTATTTTATTTATCAAAATGTAATCAATATTCAGCAATTGTTTTCAGAGGTGGTGTTGCTACTGCGAGTTATGTTAGAATGAGTTAATCATTAGTCTAATCTAATCATAACAGATCATTTATAAAAAAAGTGTTAAAGGTACAGTAGCAAAATGGCTTAAGTTGGTAAAATAATCACATCAAATGAAATTGGCTTGCTGCAAATAACATTGACTAATACAACTGTGCTTCTGGAGGGGAAAAAAAATGTAAACTAGAAAATGGCTTTTTTAGATTTTTTAGTTTGGTATTTTACAGCCTGACAACTGTAGAAAAACCTAAAGAGACGCAGACACCTGCAGAGAAATGCTCAGATACACAAGCTGCTAAAACTGCACTGCTGAGCAATCCAATAACAGTAAGTGTTCGTAATTGATTGAATCAAAAGTTTTATTTTATATAAACATATTCAGGTATGTTTAATAAATTGATTAATTTCATCCATACATTGCGTTTGACCAGGAGCCTCGGAAGCCGAGCTACGCAGAGATCTGTCAGAGGATAAGGGAGGCACCAACGCAGCAGCCGTCAGCGGATCCCCGGCCTCCCAGCTCCGCCGTCGAAGACATCAAGACCCCTGACTCGGCAGAACGCAGATGCAGAGAATCAGCACCCGCACCTGCCAAATCCACAGTGACGGCTTGTCCCAGAGAGACAGTGAAATCTCATCATAGCGCTGGGGAACGAGCGAGCGGCGACACGACAGCTTCCTTCCACCAATCCTGAGAGCCTCCGCTTTGCTTCCAGGACTGAAAGGGAATGAAAACTTTGTCAGGGCTGCTCAGAAAGAAAGAAAAAAAAAAGTTCCTCTTATCTCACGGTCTCTGTGAGTGCACACACAGACAGCTTGTCACTGGAATCAGGGCCTACAGACAAAAGCACTTGTGCATAAGGGTTCTCTGAATATTTTTGTTGTCCTCTCTGTCGTTTCGTTTTTCAATTACAAGATCTTTAGTTGTTTTCCAAGGAAAATGGGATTAATGAACCAGCACCAGTTGGAGATTAACTATTTAAAAATGTTTTGTCAGAGCTCAACTTTATTTTGGGGTTAAAACAAATATTGCTGTTGGGAGGAAATACTGATTTTTGAATAGTGCTGATCCTGAAACACTTATTTTTGTGTTGTTTTTTTTCTTTAATTTTTTTCTTTTTTAACTGATATGTATATAATTTTGCTAACCTTGAGTGTCTTGGTACTGGTGCGATTCCGTACGCGAATCTCGGGCGGTGCCAGCCATTACAACTGCATGAGTGAGACTTTTGTGTAAATCTGTTTTGTGTTCTGTTTTTATGTTTGGATGTTCCAGCACTGGAGTGACGTTTATTTTGGAGCTCTGAATTATTTTTTTACATGCTAATCCTCTATCAAATTGTACTGATGTGATATTGTAGCAGGTGTATGTATACCTGTTCTTGTGTGCATGCTTTCTTTTACTTTTTTCTTTTCTTTTTAACCTTTTAATGGCACACATTGGTTTGCTGAATCATTTCTTTTCCTTCTTTTCCTATTCGCCAATGGTTTGGGAAGAATCCACTCTGATGCCTCTTCATTCGATTCTAGAAGATCTTCGCACTGCAAAGTCCTCAGGTTGCGAGGGTGAAGTGTTCATGTGCCTAGTCTGCTGTGATCTAAATGATAGATGGATACATAATTTGCTTCTTAGCTTCGTTTGTTATCCTGGTGTGGTGCTACGGTTCGTCACATGCTTTCTTTGGTGCTTTTATCTATATTAACGGAGGGAAAGTCACCAACACGCGCCGACGTCTGCCGTTTGACCTTCACCGATTCGCTTTCATATCACCACGACTATATGAGTGGGATCGTGTACATTTATATAGTGACGTGTACATCAAGAGCAAAAAGATCTGAGCCTTCAGCACACATGGACCAGCGTTGTTTTGTGGGGGTTCTCCTTTATGCAGACTTTACGTTTCAGTGTCGCTCTCGTTCATGCTGTTCATTGGTTCGGTTCGTTGGTTCTCATTCGAGTTAGGCCGAGCGAGAAAGACAGTTTATTTTGTTTTGATGTCTTCCTGCAACGTGAAGCACGTGCAGAATGCTTTGAGATGTTTGTCATGGCGTCTGTTGTTTATATATTCTTGTATTTTCCCTGTGAGTATTTTTTTTCCCCTCGGTTAATCAAAAAAAAAAAAAGTTTCTGTTGATTTTTCTGACTCTTTGAATGCAACTGATCATTTTTCCATCAATAAATGAAGCGTACCATGGTTGAAGTAATGGTTTCATTACATAAACCATTCAGATGTTCAAAAAAGAAACAAACTATAAAGAAACATCACATATAAATTAACAGTGTTTGAAAACTTGAATTTTATTTAAACTTGAAAAAAAAAAAGAAATGTCTCTGCCTTAACTTTTTAGATGACAGTATGGAGGGTGAATTTTGTTTTGTTTTTTGTTTGTTTATTTTCTTTTTCAATTCCCAAAGTGTAGAAAAAAGGATGATGTGGTAGAGGTGTCCGAAGCCTTCCTCACTACATTTGTGTAGCACAATACTTTTGGGATTGAGATGGGATTTTTGTTTTGTTCTCCTCTGTGTAAATGCTTGTAGTCTAAACTGTAGTACATGTATACATACACATATACTTGTATGTGTGCTTTCTCTGTACAGATGTAAATAATTGGAAAATGTTAAAGGTACCCTAAAATTGGTTATGAGAAACTGTATGGGAAAAAAAATAATAAATAAATGTTAATGAGAAATGGTGTCTATCGAGTGGTCCTGTTTTGTTTCATTTAAAGGAGTAGTTCAGTTTTTAAAATAACTTTTGCTGATAATTTACTCACCCCCATGTCATCCAAGATGTCCATGTCTTGCTTTCTTCAGTCGAAAAGAAATTAAGGTTTTTGATGAAAACATTCCAGGATTTTCTCCATATAATGGACTTCAATGGGAACCAAACGGTTCAAGGTCCAAATGAGAGTTTCAGTGCAGCTTCAAAGGGCTTTAAACGACACTAGATTATGATTTTTTATTTATTTTTTTTGCAGCATTTTTGGGATAACTATTTTTTAAGTAATTTTCAATTCTCAATGTTTGCTCACAGTTATGACCACTAGGTGGCATAGTATTAGCATTAATAATGGAGAACAATCTTGTTTAAGACTTGAACTACAATAAGCGTTCCACCACACAAATGAAGCACTCTCCTGGTCTTTTATTCCAGTATACATTACAATACCATCTGAAGTATTAATGCAACCAACAGGATTATCAGTCAACAAGTCTGATAACAATAGTTGCAATGCTTCAATATCTATATTTGTGTGTGTGAAATGTTACACTGAAAATGTGCATGAATTTCTTAGACTTTGATTTGTCCCACTTTTGCTTAAGGCACTCAAGCTGCTTTAACATCAAGATTGTATAAAGCAAGAACATATAACCGATGTCAAATTTATTCCTGAGTGACCTAAAAATAAAGCAGACTTCTCAAATATGTGTTCTTAATTTCACATCATAATGTTTCATAACTTTATTTTAAGATGTAGATAAACAAAAAATCCCTGATTTTCAATATATAGCCTATTGAAAAGTCGGGGGTTGTCACTAAAAAAAGTATTCTCACTAAGGCTGCATTTCTTAAAAACAGCAATATTGTGAAATATTATTACTATTACAAGCCTTTTTGTATTTAAATATATTTTAAAATGTAATGTATTCCTGTGATGCAAAGATGACTTTTCAGTATCATTAGCCTACTACACAATCTTCAGAGTCAATTCACAGTAAAAAATATTGTTGGTTTAACTTAAAAAATGAAGTAACCTGGCTGCCTTAAAATTTTAAGTTCATTGAAACGGAAAAATTGAGTTAATACAATGAAGGAGATTGATTTAATCATCAGAAACTCAAAAATATGTTATCTGAACTACATAAATTATTTAAGTTGATTTGACTTAAGAAAAATGTGATTACAACTCATGAAAATATGCTGATTTGCTGCTCAAAGAAACATTTCTTATTATTATCAATGTCGAAAAGGGCTGTACTGCTTAATACTTTTTGTCTAGATACATTTTGTTCAGTATTTTTTGAAAAAAAAGAAAGTTTAAAAGAACAGGATTTATTTGAAATATAATTTTTATAACATTATAAACGTCTTTTTCTACACTTTTAATATTTAACATATTATATTTCGTGTCGGTTTGTTTATAATAATAGTAATACTAATAATATAAATATATATTATATTATATAAATGTAACCTGAACAGGTATACTCAGTATGAAATAATTATCGCCCCCTTGCGGCTGTTAAAATCACACTCGCCTTGCGTCATGAGAGAGTGACAGAGAGAGAGAGAGAGAGAGAGAGAGAGAGAGAGAGAGAGAGAGAGAGAGAGAGAGAGAGAGAGAGAGAGAGAGAGAGAGAGAGAGAGAGACACACACACACACACACACACTACCGCTCCGATCCTCGAGCTTCACCGCACTGACAGTCCACATCTTACACTGCTGACTCTAACGGCGGAGCCCTTCAGATATGGCGGGGCTTCGTTGAGAGGGACAGCGAATCTCCGAGCACTATCGTTCACAGAACAGTTTGTTTTTGGACACGCGTCCCCCCCAGCCCTCCTTATGCACCGCTGCGACGCGGAGAAACGCCAGCTGCGCTGAAAGAGTCGAAGAAATAGGACGAGAGTGATTTTTACCCCCTTAAACGGACAATGGCGGACCGCGATGCGCTGCCCCTTCCATTGGAAGTGCGGGCCAGATTGGCTGAGCTGGAGCTGGAGTTATCCGAAGGTATGATTGACATTTTAAATGACTTATTTTGTTCGACAATACGGTTGTTGCGGAGGATACTTTAACGGCCCCCTCCCCTCCTCCTCCCACCCAAAAACCCAACGCTACCTCCACCACCATACCAACACAACCAACACCAGATGTTGGAGCCAATTATTGTCCCCGCAGCAGCACCGAGGTTGTGTTCGTGAAGGCGTTCATTTGCTCTAATTCCCGCCGCATTTTCTTTGTTACAATGTATGTATTTGACCTTGAGGAAACCATTCAAAGACTTCAGAATTGATTTTTTCCTTTAGGATGTTGAAAATGTGTTTCCCTTGAGACCAACGGTCAAAATAATGCTGCCATGGTGTCTTCATGTAGCCGTTGATATTTTTGAATTTCTGTGGCTGTGTTGTTGTCCATGCCAGTGTAACCCGTCTTCAGTACACCAGCATTTTGGTAAACAAGCAGTTCCTCACAAATGCATCGCCATATATGCCATCTTTACACTGCAAAAGCTGCATCTGAAGCTGCAGCTTCAGTCTAATGCTGCGTAAATTCATTTACACTGGATTATTATTGATTATGAACGTTTTTTTATAAGAAATGATAAATATGGAAACGTGAAATTATTGATTTATAAAAAATATGAATGAATAATGAAACGTATGCTCTTGTCATGACAGCAACAAAGCTGTGTAAAAAGTTTAAAGCTGTTCTGATTCTACATCATTTGCAAAATATAGTTTCTTCTTGATTTATAGAGCATTTTAATGTTTAGAACAGACTTTTATTTCATTTTTTTGTGTGTGACCAAGTTTTCTCTTGCATTTCAAACATAAAAATAGTATATAGGACATAGTTTTAGGTGTTTTTAAGGCATTTTCTAAATAATTAACGGGCTACAACAATAAAAAAAAATTTTTTTTATTTATTTTTTATTAATGTGACACCTAATTTCCCTTCATATAAAATTCATGCATACATCTTTAGTTACTGATATTTCTAGAATAACAGAAATAGGGGTCTACTGATAAGAGAAAAAAATGTAATTATATCAGTCATAGAAAATCACTATCGTCCAATCCAATTAGTGATGGCTCAGAGTTGACGTATTTGTGTTTTTGCACAGACTTTGGAGTCAGACAGAAACATAGGCATGTACTATTTCAATAATTTGTCATGTTGAGAATCTTGACATCTGACATAAGCAAACTGAATTTATTGAGCTGTTTTATTTCTAGTGCCGTGTGTGTTTCATGTGAAATTGTCTGCTGTGTGTAGATCTGAACCATTTAAGGCTATAAGTGCTTGTGCTTGTTAACCCTGCCTAAAAGTTCCAGGCCTGGATCTCTGGATCCTAAGCACACTGCCCCAACCTGTGTAGAGAAAAACAGCATCATTTTATTTAACGGGCCATATAGATACATCAACACATTTTTTGAGTTTAGTGTTGAGTTTGTACAGAAAGCTGTATGGGTACTACTAAACCCACCGTTTCATGTTATGATACAGACACTAATGATCTTAAATGCAGGGTTTGAATTATGGAGGTGTCTGACCCCCCTAATTAAGACTTCTTGAACCCGCTCAAATGAAGTCATAACATAAGATTCGGATCAACATAATCGTTTGACAGCCCTACTTCAAATAATGGTTGCATCTATTACATCAAGTGACTTGAAAAAGCAATACCAAAAACAATATTTGGTATTGAATTATTCATTTAAGAGATTCATTCAGTAATGAAAAAAAAAGAGACATTGAATCTTTCATTCAATTTCAAACCTCTTTTTAAATCATTCATTCATATTAATTAAACATTTTAAATAAACTGCAGCAATTAACATTCGTCAGACTCAGAACCTCTTGTAAATGACATGTTGTTTTGTTTAGTAGTCTGTTCAGAATTGTGGCAGAATCGTGATCTCAGTTTGAAACCAAAAAATGGTGATTCTTAACTTACCCGGCTCTAACACTAGAAAGTATTGAGAATGTATTGAATGTGTTGTTGCTATTATTGTACTTGTGAATGGCTCTGGAATGGAAATGAGTGTTTTTTTTTAAATGGCAAACACCTCTTTTTGTGACCAAATGTAATTTCAGCCAAACTCCACTTAAAGATGATCACAGGCTGCTCCATCTGCAAGTGGACACGAGTATTTTTAGCTGCCCTTCAAGCTTCGTTAGCCTTAATCAGCTCGTTTTTGCATTTAAACGTTTTGCCTCACTTTATGACTGCGGTGGAGGGAGTATTCTGGCTCGATTTTCTGCAGCCATCTATGGTGGTTCTTCTAAACCTTTGCTTGTGTTTGCCTTTGTAGAAATAAGATGCTCCCTTGCCATTCCAGCTTAGCTTGTGGTGCTGTTTAGCACTGCGCTCATGGAGAGGTGATTATCTCAGTGTGTTGGCACAGGATGAAAGGCCTGGAAATTACAGAACGTCTGCTCATCAGTTTGCGGAGAAAGATTTACTTCTGTTTACTGACCTATGATGTCCTTAAGGGCAATATTGTGTTTCCTAAAGTTTGCATACAATGCAAACTTATTGTGTGTTTCATTTCCTCCATTTATAAGTCAAATATGGTTTAGTTTTGAACAAAGATTTTATTTATAGTATGCATCTGTTACTTACACATGAGGCTTGTTCTCGATAGAATGGTTGATTTTGCTTCCTCCGATTGCTGAAATTTTCTATCAGTGGTCTTCTGTCTATGCCGGCAGACTCTTAATGCATGCTGATTCTTCTAACTCAGTATTAGTCTCGTTCATGCCAAATAAAGGTTGAATGGATCTCATTTTACCCTTAGGGTAACTCTGTTAGTAAGTGAAAAGGTTAAGTTGTTAAACAGGGGTCATGCTGGCTGTGAAAGAAAAGAACCCCTGTTTGACCCCGATTTGAGGCCTTGTCTGTTGAGAATGTCAGAACAAAGGACCACAAATGTAAAGATGTTTTATTGATGTGATGAAATCATTTTGCACATTTAACATATTCACAGATTTATGGACTCTTAGTTATGGTCACAGTAATGGTTTTCTGTTTTTTTTTTTCCCTTTAGTTCCTGTTTCCCTGCTCTTCTTAGTTTCGATTTCCTTGGTTACTGTTTATGTCCTCGTTTTTTTTTTCTATGGTTACTTATGATTTGCAGCTGTCTTTCATTGTTTTTCTTTCATTTATTCTCCCAGTTATGTTCAGTCCCATCCCGTTTTTTGTTAATGATTTACAAAGTTGCCATTTCTCTTATGTTGTTCCTGTGATACCCTGAGTAATTTGCATCGTCAATAAAAACTGTCTATATCTTCTTTGTCTTTGTGCGTGCTGCTGACCACCTATAACATGTATGTAACGTAGGAACGCTATTTTTTTCATCATGAAAGCCAAGAACATTCTCTATTTAACAGAAGTAGGATATACTTAATGAGCATGAGACTTCTTTAACCTAAAAAAAATCTTACTGGCCCCCAAACTAAAGTCTTAGGCATATATTTTTCACCCCCAAAAATGGTTTTAAGACATTTATTATTTTCACTTCAGTTGGTAACAGCAGTTTACGTTTCCAAACATTCCTTTTGTCATTAATTGTAATAATCTAGGGATAT
The DNA here is from genome assembly GCF_988280905.1 of Pimephales promelas. Taxonomy (NCBI): domain Eukaryota; kingdom Metazoa; phylum Chordata; class Actinopteri; order Cypriniformes; family Leuciscidae; genus Pimephales; species Pimephales promelas. Next base: position 22,606,303 of record NC_142790.1, read on the forward strand.
TTTTGTATGCATAAGGAGTCTGACATCAGCCAGTCAGTGTGATCCACACAGAGATCTGATCTCACCATCACCGAATCTTTCTGAGATTACCTGAAGAAGAGAGACGGATTTAATCCAAAACTGCGGCAATGTCTCCAAGACGCTTAAAAAAAAACCTTGCACATCGTTTTTTTAGGTAGTTTTGCAGGTGCGTTTCTTCAAGCATCTTGGAGACATTGCCGCAGTTCTGCTGGATTTAATCATGGTAATGATGGTTTCTTCAATCCCAGATGATGGTGAGATCAGATCTCCGTGTGGATCACACCGGCTGTTGTCAGACTTTGTGCAAACAAAATTCTCACTGGATTATTACAATTAATGGCATAAGGAATGTGTGGAAATATAAACTGATATTTGTTACTGGCACACTACAGCAAAAGATATATATATTATATAACTAACTAACTGGCTTAAAACCATTTTTTGTGTGGAAATACTAACGTGACTAAGACTTTTGCACAGCAGTGTGTATAGATATATAAAATGTATTTTTCTGAACCTCTTAGATTTGTAGTTCTAAGAAAGATGCTGTATATTTAGTGTAAAGTATTTAGTGTTGCTTTATGGCCAGTAAAGAAGAAGAAGATGAAGGGAGTGATGGAATGTTGTGAGGTATGTTAGGGGCTCTGATGAGAGCTGACAGAGGCTGTGCAGTGGGGTCGGGTCGCGGCGTGGCGCTGCATGTGGTGCAAGATAGCGGTGCTGAGGTTGTGTCACTGCCAGTCACCTGTGCATGGACATGGGGAGATCATGACATTTGCTAAACGCCATAAATTATTCGTAAGCTGTGCCAGACAGACGGCATCTCACTGCTTTGCCAGCAGTTTTAATGTTATATTTGAAGGTTGTTAGCTATTGGTTGATTTTTGTAAAGATTTAGTAGGAAATGTATAGTTTGTTTACCTATAAGTTATTAACAGATGCTGTAGCATCTGGTGCGACTGACGACATTTCCTCTTCCCGTCTCTTTAATCTCTGTGGGAGCAAATACCATGAGTCCCGGTTTCCCCCCCTCTACCAGATTTCCATAGAAAAATGAATATTAAACAGCACTTCCCTGTTCACGGTATCACACCAGCAGGTTCTCTTCCTTGTACGTCTCACTTCCTCATGATCCAAATGTAGGTTAATGAACTGAAACATGCTCTTTTTTTGCCTTCTTATCTTTCTGATATTGAGGTGTTCTGGGATGGATTAATCTCAGGAAGCTTCAATAACATGTCCAGATGACATTTCACCCAGAATCATTAAGAATGTTTTGAATAATGAAAATAAGCCAGATTTTTAGGCCTTTTTTTGATTTGAGAGACTTTTTCATTAGGCAAATGTCATGATCACCTCAGCTCATTCCCCAATTCTCATTACCTCTAAGAGATCTAATCAAATTAAACATTTAGTTAAAAAAAAAAAAATATATATATATATATATATATACATTAAGAAAATGTATAATAATTGTTTTGTTGACGAAAATGTGCTTAAGTACGTTCAATATTTGGTCATAATGCTAAAAAAGGTTTCATTTACTGATTTTGGGGTGAAATATAAACTAGATATGGTTTCATGAGATGCGCTACGAAAGCGAACTTGCACTTGCGTTTTCCTGAAGAGTGATAAAGGAGATCTATTACCACAAATCTTCTTTGACTGCAGTTAGCCTTGTGGGATTATGTCATCCTACTGACCTCCAAACTGCTTATACGCCGCTTTCATCCAATCACTGTTGTCTGTTGACCCTGTGCACCCCCCCCCCCCCCCCAACTCAAAGCAAATGTTAAGATCTAATAGAGAGGATCTTAGTTTTGCCTAAACAAACATAATGTATTTCACAAGCACGTTCAAATTACGATCGCACGAGACTTAAATCCTGGTAGCATATATTTTATGTGCTATAACTCCAAATATCCTTTCTTAATGATATGAGACTGAGACTTAAAGTGACACAAGTTCTGTACATGCCTGTTCACATTCAGTGTTCCCACATGTTATGCATGGATTGTCATTTCTTTCCTGTTGTGACTGTTTGAAAAATGTCATAGAATACCTACGAGATAATCTTGAAGAAATCAGTCCGACGTAGCATAACTGGAGACATCGAAGAGGAGGGAGACTCAAACCATTACATTTCATACTAATCCAAGCTAGATTTTTATTCATAAACCCACAGACGCATAATAAACGTTCAAACTTGCACCGTTTATTAGTGTAGAAGCCACTTATAGCTTTATGAAAGGCAGTAAACAATTTCACACCTTGCTGACTTGTTCCACAGCTTCACTCCTGGAAGGCATTTCTTATACAGGGAATTGAGTGCATATTTTTTGCCATATGACCGTGTTATCAGGCTGTAAGTTAAAGCTGCATTTGTAACCAAACCCTCATTCGAGGACACAGCTGCCTCAAAAGAGCGCATGCTCGGCCCGCTAACCACTCTGCAACCACATCCGGCTCACATTGACCTTTAACCCCTTTACTAAGCGAAAGGTGTAAACTTATTTTCTTCAAACCTCCTGTCTGCTCTGATTACAGAAAAATTTGCCATGTAAATAGACAGAGAGATACCTGGTGTTACATAATGCCGTAAATGGTGCGCTCCTGAAATAACGTCATTTGCTTCCTTATAGGAGCTAAAAGGATGTCCCCGACCGGTTTTGAGGATGTAACTCGGGAGTCGGGACATTGTTTCTTTTTGAGCTAGATGAAGAAACACTGTTGGCTGGCTGGCTGGCTTGGGATTTTCAAATAGCTCCAGCACTCAACTTTTTTTCTTGTGTTTTAGGGTAACTACTCGGACTAAGGGCTCTAACTCAGCCGTTAAGCCTTGATACACTTGTAATTGGCGGGGAAAGTGGCGTTGAATGAGTTTAATAAGTGAAATATTTTACCATATTAGATTGCACATGTGTTCAGTTTGGTGTTAAAACCTAACAGATGTCTGTGTTGCCCTTAGTGAACCTTGATAACTACACATAGAGAAGAGGCTTGATTTGTTTCAGATGGAAATCTTGAACCCTTCTGAAGAAATCTGCAACATTCAGGTCTTAAAGCTGAAGTGTGTAATTGTTTCGTTATGCGTACTTGCTCCTATCCGAGCTTCATATATAGAGACGGCTGTAAGCATGACATTCGTAGGTTGATTCTGTTGAAAAGCATAAACATGACGTCACTGTTAAAACAGTGCTCTGTATGTTTTTGAATGTCCGGACTACAGCAACATTGACTCAACCAATGGTGTGAGTTTGGGGGCAGACTATCTGTTTATCTGACCAGTGAGTGTTCCTGAAAAAGATTTGTTTGGCAACACTAGTGTTTCAGGATTTACACCTTATGCAGAACACAAAAAAAACATTTTAAGAAGATTATTTTAAGCCTAAATTGTATGGATGGGTGGATAAAATGAAATCTTACTGAACCCTGTAGTGTGAGCTATTGCTAACAATCAAGCATCACTTTTGCTATTTTTCAAGCTCATATTGCTTGTTGAAATGTGGATTTTTGGGGGGTTTTTACTGGAATGTTTTCACAGTTCCTACTTCCTAGTCTATAACTGTTGGCTGAAGTCAGCTTTTTGGCATGTTCGCACCGCAGGAAAATGGTTTTAGTTATAGGAACGCATTTTGGGGGGACTAAATCAGCTCCTACTTCAGAGTAGGTTCTAACCCAGCACAATAGGAACTATCAGTGATGTAAGTGTACATTGTTTGGATGAACAATTTTTTGGGAGATGATAAAATTTGTGAAAAAAATCCCATATACTTGCATTGAAGGAAGGACCCGAGCCACCAACCAACAACCACCTAAAAAACCTGACTGGCAAGTAGCAACCGCATAGCTAAACCCTGGCAACCTCCTGCCCGCCATCATGGCAGGAAGATTTGCATGGCAAGCACCACTCACATTTTCTGTCCTGACATTTAATAGCTGACATGCTTTGAGAATGTCGTAGTCACGTGATCCTGCAACAGACAGACAGGCAGCAGGGCTGACAGACAGGCAGCGGTCGCACAGCTGGACAGCAGCAGCCGTGGCAGTTTTACTGTCCATCTCCTGTGTGTGTCTCTGAAGCTGCTATAGGAATGCAGTCATGTGGTCTCAATCAAGTCCTCTGTTTACATCACAGTGCTGCTCAGGAACAATGTGCTTGTGTTTCCAAGCCTTCAGAGACCCGTTCCTTTTCTCTTATCTGTCCGAAGCGCTTTGATCGGTATCATCTCTAGTTTTAAACATTTCGCTCACGGACCGTGACTGTGAGGCTAAAACAATATGGAAATAGATAAGTTAAAGTGAGGAAGAAACGGAAATACGTCATATGCGGATGAATATTTTTGGTCATTATAGGGGCTTTCGCACTGGAACTTTCGCACTTTTGGTGGAAGAACCCTGGATTTTGGCGTGTTCGCACCGCAGGAACTAGGAACGATTTTAGTTCTTGGAACGCCTTTTGGAGGAACTAATTTAGCTCTTACTTCAGAGTAGGGTCTAAAGCTGCACTATAGGAACAAAGTTCCTAGAACTACCTGGTGCAAGCCCTTTATGTTTTTAAGACACAAGTGCAGAGTTTCCGCTATAAAAAATGGTGTCAGTCAAAGTGACCGGTTGAGGTTTCGTTTTACAGACGAATATTATTTTGATGATATGCCAGTCAAATATCGCCTCTTAATTAGTCAAGTTGAGGAAAACTGGAGGCAGGCTATGCAACTTAAAAAAATGACATAATCAGGCCGTATAGAACGCAACATGTTGTTGTTATTAGCCAAACTTTCAAATAGGCGGGAAAACGTCTGATTGGCGTCAATCAACACCAATTGTGTTTTACTATGGTTTCACACACATTCACTTTTTGAAACATTGAGGCATGGATGTAGCTAAAACAAATAAATAAAACATCTCCGGTTAACTAGCAGATCATTAATTTAGTTCGCTATTAAATAGGAGACCTAGCACTAAAATTTGTTGTTTTTGAAATCAAGCTGAGCGCTCGTGTCCGCTGCTATCAGTTGCATGGACGAAGTGCCGCGCGAGTTGTGCAATCTTCACTCGGACGCGCGTTTCAATCTATCGCCGTTGCGGAGAGAGACTCTGTTCATTCTGGTGAAATCACAAAATAAAATGCACATAAACGTGTCCCTGCTTGATATAGGCTGTAATGACTGATGAACATAGGCTATTCAGTTTTGATGAGAGATCAAAAAAACTGTAGCCTACGAGTGCGCGGATTAGAACCACTGATCTATATAATGAGATGTTCCTGATTCACCATCGTCCGTCGTGTCTGGCCTCTGAAAAAAGCTTTTAAGGCTAACCTGCCTAGGCATATTTGAAATGTCTCACTCAATGGTTCGTTGTTTAGGTCTATATTACAGCCGTTTTAGAAGTGTGCTTTATTTGAAATCGCAGCATTTTATGTTGTTGCCTGTTCCTTAGGCAAAGGTTGGTGTATTTTTGCTTTATACATTTTAGGCTTATTCTCAAATTCATATTGTGTTAGGGGGGCGGGATTATTACACAATTTTAATCGGACAATTTGACCAGAGAGGTTTAATTTTGTCGGACGGACATTTCATTTTTTCCAAGCCAATGTGCGCTAATTACCCGACAACGGAAACCCTGCAATAGTGTTATTATAGTATCATCACTAAGATACAATTAATCTTTTATTAATACTTTTAATTTGGTTTTATTTTGTGATATTTACTGTTTTTTATTGTAGTTTTTTGTTGTGTCTTTGTAATTATTATTAGTTTAAAAAAAACTAAATGTTTCAAAACCATAAATTTGGTTTTGTGTATCCAGTATCAATGTCCATTTTTTACCCTCCTCAGCTCTTTCTCACGTAATGAACATGAACACAAATAAACATCAATTGCTACATCAAAGCTGGGATTGAACTTACAAAGCAGTTTAGTGATGAAATCAGGGTCAAAGTTTGTGTTTCGTGTTTTTAATATAGACTTATAAGTACATGTGTTGTTATTATGCTTAAAGAAAATCTGATTTCTAATTGATTAAAGCCAGTAGTCCATTTGTTTAAATGCTGGACAAATGGGGCGCAAGTTTGATCCGTGTGGAATGGAGAATGTGCATAGCTGTTAATCCAACTGTAATTTGAAATGCCTGTCCGACCAATCAGAATAAAAGGCATTTCTGTTATTTAGACCATTTAAAACGGCAGTATTCAGTGTAGTCGGTATTTGCGTGTGTTCATACGCCCTTCCCAACCGCTACCCGCAGCTCATGAATCCAGCCAGGGGCAAGCTGCCAAATATGTGACTTTGTACAAGTTTATATATCAATGACAAATTCTGGAATATCAGCATTGGGATTTAAAAGAGACTCTGCTTAGGATCTCTCCCCACTGGACAAAAAAAAAAATTTTGGCTAACACTCACTGTTTTCAATTTCACATTCCCAGCTTGGGAAAGAATGTTCTTTTGTGTTTTTGGAGACTGCGGCATGGGTTGTTAAAGTTTTAGCAGCCACAGATTTTTACATTTTGTTCTGGGGCACATTTCTCAAAGTAAGTTGGACAATTGAGAAAAACGATCCGCTGAAAGTCAAACAGGAAAAAACGAAACGAGAGATACCATAACAGCTAAATGAGATTAAAACAAGGTAAATAGTGAGCCATGTTGTTGACTACTTCCTAAATAGACGGATAACTAAATTCTTCTCAGCTAAGTTTTGTCAATCGCTTGACTCCGCCCATCGTGAACCTGTTGCTCTCCTCACTTTTGACTCATTTTTGAGTTCCAATAGTTTGACATGTTGCTAAGCTAATAATACACTATTCTCATAACCCTTGAATGTATTTTTAATGAATAATAATAATAATAAAGAACAACAATTTAGGTAGGCTGCCAACTAGAATGTACTACAGATCTATGGTAGAGTAGCCTGGATATTTTGTGTCCTCTCCAATGTTTTCCATCAGATGCTGACAGATCATTGGCTTGTTATCCATACCATCAACTCGACGAGCCCCTCGCCGAAGGACTCGGGAACTATCTCATTTTACCAAGGCAAACACAATATCATGGGCTGTTAGTGCTTCGGGAATGGAGAACAGAGATAGAAAGAGAGATTGAGGCTCATGAGCCTTAGCAGACCGCCTGCAGCTCTGCACCCTGACTCTTTCAATGCAGAACTCTACTTTAATTATTCAGCTCCACCAGCCCAGAGGCCCTGCCTCTATGAAACCGTGGACACATTAAGGCCTGTGGATGACAATGCGCTCTATTCATAGGCCGTCTCTGAGCAGGCCTTTTTTAGAGCTCAGGAGCATGTGAAGGCTGTGGTATGAGAATGCGCTGGGCTTTGTCTCATGGGAGTGTGGGGATGTGTAGAGCTGCTCTCTTTCTGGCTGTGCGTTTTTGCCATCAGCCAGGCTTGCTACGAGTCATGAGGTTTTTTATGCTTATTCGAGCTACATCTGTGAGTCACTGTGACCTAAATTCAGGTTTAAAAACACCTTTGAGCTAGTATGTATCTACAGTGTGTTTTTTGGATGTCACCGTTGTGCCGTGCACCAGGTTGAAACCTCTTTCCGTCATTGTCGATACGTCAAGTGGTTGAGGCAGATTTTGATGTGTTGTTTTTCTCCTCTGAGGTCTTCCATGTGATGAATATTGCATGATTTTTTTGTGACTAGAAGTTATTTTTTTTAGAAATGCCACCTGGACACATGTGTCTAGACCACCTTACTGTGTTCTCAAAAGTTCATCTCGGCTATTGTTGCAGTTCGGCATCTCGGCTATTATTCTGTCCTAGATGCGCGTTCCATCTACGCAACACTGACAGATAGTTAACAGAAGTCAGAAAAGGGCAGACGCAGGAGTAAAGTTGAACGTTTTACTGTTATGTTCTTTCCTCTTCTTTCTTATTTCTTGTAAAACTGAAATATACAAAGGTTACATGTCTTGTTACACAATGTTCTCAAAATAAACACAAATAAATTTACATCGTTAACAAATATTCTCTGAATTTGTACCAAAAGGTTACAATCAGCTTTGCTTAGTGTTATTGTTAACAAATTAGACCACCTTACTGTGTTCTCAAAAGTTCATCTCGGCTATTGTTGCAGTTCGGCATCTCGGCTATTGTAACCTTGCTGGCGTCATCCCGAGCACACGCCTTCTGTAGGCAATTAAGGTGTTCATTTCAATGTGGCGTAAAATGCAGGTTCTTTCATCTTTGCTGCAATGCCCTCCAGGCACTTTGAGAGCAAAACATGTGCCCAGAGATAAGACTCCAGCGTTGATATCAGTCTCACAGTCCCCCTTACTGATGGATCTGATCCTTTGCGTTATCACAAGGAAAGAATTTCAGAAGAAATCACATACTTTCCCCCTGTTTTTCTGCACAGTGTCAGAGGTGCTCACAGGCTTAAAGGTATAGTTTACCTAAAGTTTTAAATTCATTTTTCATCTTAATTTGAAGAAAAACCTTCATGACTTTTTCTAATGTAAAGCACAAATGCCTGGCTACACTTTTCCATACAATTAGTGGTGCACGATATATCGGCCGCCGATATAATATCGGCCGATTTGGTCAATTTTTTACACATCGGTATCGTTCCGATGTCAAAATAGGGCCGATGTGAACAGGCCGATGATCATTCCCTGTGTATTTGACGTGCGTGGGGGCGGGGATGTTTGTTTTTGCACGCGTATTAAAAGCGCAAGTGCGTTTAAACATCAAGCGCACGAAGACTGGAACTGGTGAGCTGTTTTCTGCCAGCCTTCCTAATGCGTATTTTTGTCCCGCCAAAGCCATATTTGACCGGTAAGTGATGTAGATGAGTGACTGGTGCGCTTGTTTAACTGAGGGAACGAGAGTCAATTAAAGCACCGGTCACGCGCGCCTCCTTCAAAATGTCTTTCGCTTGTTTAACTCAGGGAACAAGAGAGAGTGAAAGCACCGGTCACGCGCGCCGTCTTCAAAATGTCTTTTGCTTGTTTAACGGAGGGAACAAGAGAGAGTGAAAGCACCGGTCACGCGCGCCGTCTTCAAAATGTCTTTTGCTTGTTTAACGGAGGGAACAAGAGAGAGTGAAAGCACCGGTCACGCGCGCCGTCTTCAAAATGTCTTGCTCTCTCTCCCCCTCACGCATGTTTATGAATTGAGTTGACTGAATATCTTTGAGAATACACGATGGTAAAAGGTCGGAGGACCGAAGTTTTTTTCTTCTGAACTACTGGTTGTGAATTGTGAAACCACACTTTCAATAAACCAAAAAAAAAATCTATCGTGTTGATGAAATGTTTTCTGTGTCGACTGTCGAGACCATAGACTGTAAAAATAGGTCGAGACAAATCTCGTGCGATGTTCTAAACTGCCTGGATAATCACACAACGTGTGCCATGGTTCCGTTAATGACACGTCCGATTCGCGAACTAATGACTCCTTTGAACCGATTCACTTTAATGAATGGTTAAAACAACTGATCTGTCCAACACTGAGCTCAAGATACATAAATCGGAAACACTTTACAATAAGGTTCCATTTATTAAAGTGTACATTAAATGAACACTTTAATAAATGGAACCTTCTTGTAAAGTGTAAGGTTAATAGATTAATAGAATGTTAACAAATTTTGTTAACAATTCTATTAATATTAGTTTCTGTGGATATACTCCATGACAAAACTACCCCAGTCATTCTAGAATGATTCATTCTTTCCAAATAGAGCAATTCAAGTAATCTGGTGAAATTGTTTTTATATCACAATATATATCGCAGAAAAATAAAATATCACAAAGTCATTTTTTACCAATATCGTGCAGCCCTAATCCTCGCTATGTGTTTTCTATACAGGGATATCGACATCGGTAAATATCGGTATCGGCCATAACAGCAACGTTACGGTTATCGGTATCGGCCACAAATTTTCACATCGGTGCATCACTACATACAATGAAAGCATACAGTCATCAGGCACTGCTAAACTCTGAAAAGCACCAGTAGATTGTATAAATTGTATTCAAGCCTTCTAAAACTTTTTAATGTAAAAATATTAATCAATTCAAGAATTGACTGACTTTCATTTCATGAGTGGAATTTGATTTATATTGGCTTTTAGAGCCAGACGATATATCGGCAGGCCGATATTATCGGCCGATATTAGGCATTTTCCAAACTATCGGTATCGGCAGTTATAATGGCCGATAAATTAATGTCATGAGTGTTGGAGTTGTATAGTTTGTCCACCCGAGGGGACTCTACACTGTTCCTGTAGGCAACACTCGTTGAGTTGGTCACAATATATACATTGCTTGAATAACAATTAAAAGAACATTCCCATCAGTTCTCTTAACTCAAATAAGCATGACAAAATTTGTGATTATCATGTCCAGTTTTGCTGCTGTTAAATAAGTTGTATAATGTTAGGGAAATCTGTTAATGTTTTGTTGTGCGTTTCTGGAAAAAAAAAATATCAGCCGATATATTGGAATGTCGGAACCAAAAAATATTTGTATCTGTATTGGCCTTCAGAATCCTTTATCGGACGGGCTCTATTGGCTTTGCTATTTGAATCTGAGATCAGAAGATCAGGGTGAGGCGATTGGAATTCACTGAATTGCTCTATCTGTCTGTCTGTGCGCATACTTACACATATAATGTTTTATTGACAAAGTTCGGGAGGAGCGCGCTCAGTTAATTAACACGAGTGGAGTGCACTCAGCAATCAATGATAAGTTGTATATAGATTCAACAATCTCACATCACTCTATCAATAGTTTAGCAGTATCCCTCCACCGCCCCTTCTCCAAACACTTACATGGGGGTGGGGGTGTGGGGGGGGTACTCTGGGTTTGGGCCAAACTTCGAGCTTGGAGCCCCCCACAGACAGCACACCTAATACGCATTTAATCTAATCCACTCTAATTATATGTAAGTGTGAACCCGTGAAACATATTTACACTTCAAAGATGTTTAAACGTGGCCTGCCAATCAGTAATGTCATTGCCATCAAGCCTGGTGCAACATGTCGTCATGTGCAAAGTTTTGAGAAATGTAGTGGATTTTCCCTTTAAAATGCTGAATTGCTTCCACTTCACCTAACAGCACCTTTAAAAGGTCATCTGTGATGTTTTGTCTCCTGTAATATGCTTTGCTCACTTCTTAACCTATTCTTGATTCTCACACACTAATGAAATCTAATGTGATGGAACGCCAATGAAGTGTTGAAGAATTTTGTTCAATCTGCTTTTTTTGTGGGTCCCAAGAGCGGTGCCTCTGAATATCATTGATTAGATGGTATTTTGGCAAGGCACGGTCGACAGACGCTGGCATTTTACACCTGGCACCGTGACACGCAAGCAACCTGTTTTCACAGGGGCGAGTCCACAAATCCCAACCCCTCTTCCGGTGCCTCAGAGACTCCAGTCCGCTCCCAGTTCAGTTACCTTGATTTCCAGGAATCCAGCTGCTCAACTCTGTCCACAACTGCATTTTGAAACGGTTCGCCACGTCCATGTGACGGTCGGGAAGCAAACCAAAACCGATCTCGGTTTTGAGGGACTCTCGAAACAAGAGTCATTTCCACATGGGCCTCTCGAAATAAATCGATACTAGGCTTTAAACAAAAAGCTGAGTTTCTTTTCTGAAAGAACTTGGGGGATACAAGTGTGGTCTTTTTTTGTTGAAGTAATCCCCTTTTTCAAACCAACAGAGAATCCGGAATCTCAAAAGAGAGAATAAGCTTCTTTAATCCTTTGTCATGGCCAATAGCCACTGCTCCTCTGCAGGACTCGTATAAAAGCCTCAGAAATATGAATGTAATGGAGAGAAGCTATGAATTGTGGGAGGTGGGTGGGGTGAAGGCATAGCTCTGAAGTTCTGTCAAATGCATCCACACAGTAAGTCTGTTCTGTGAAACAAGGAATGCATTGCTTATTATAATGCAATGGCTTGAACTTGGGTTGGGTTGACATTTTATTCTGTGGTTAGTCAGTCAAGCCCCCATTGGATTTCCTCACCTCAAAACAGTGGTCAAATGTGAGTCTTGCTGTTGGACAGCTTTGTAACATTGGGACTTCTGTTTTCTTGGGCTGAATATGTCATGATGACTCCTACACCTACTTGACTTGAAGCATTAATTATGTCCCTCGCAAATAAGTTGTAGGACATTGCCATGGTTTTGTTGTTGTTGTTTTTTTGGTCCCTTTGGTACTTTGAAATACATTGTATTTCTTTATAGTTTTTAGATTATATATAACTATTTAAATCATTATTTTGTTATATAATTAACACTTTTGTTTTTGCTTGGAAATTGAGGGTATTATATTTATTTCATATATGGTACACACAAGGGGTGTAACGTTTTTAAACAAATCTAACCCCATCGTTCTCCACCCACGGTTCGGCACACACTTTCACTGCGGTTAAATCGGACGACGCATCCATAAATTGATTTGTGTTCGTAAAAAACAGACAAGTGTCACATGATCCTTCAGAAATCATTCTAATAGACTAATTTGGTGCCCAAGAAACATTTATATTTCTTGGGCACCTGATATTTTTGTGGAAACATTTTTCAGGATTTTTAATAAATAGGAAGTTAAAAAGAACAGTATTTATTTGATATGGAAATCTTTTGTTACAAGAAGTCTTTCCTGTCAATTTAATGTAATAATGTCCTTGAAAATATCAAACTTGACCCAATCTTTAGAAGGGTAATGTATTCACAATATTAGACTTCTCATGATTTCACTTGAAAGTGACCATGGTTACTACACACGTTTACCACACAAACACCCACAGCCTGTCTCATGAACATGAGCCTGTTGCTCTTGTGTAATGTGTGTTAAAAGGCCTTTTCTCTGGTGCACACAAAGCAGGAAGGTGGGATAATGTTTCTACCCTCCTCTGCTCCTCGCTTTCTCTTTGGCTGTCCGTCTCTCTCAGTCTGTTTTTCTCTCTCGACTCGGCGCGGTCAGGCGTGGCACCTTGTTCTCTGGGTGTTGTATTACTTCTCTGCAGGCCCACTCTGTATGTATGTATGAGTGTGCTTGTGTGATTGTATGTCCACTGTGAAGAACGTGTTTTGAATTCAGCTCAAATACCAGCCTCTCCCAGTAGCCCAAATGCTCAGGGATTAAACAGTCCTTGTGAGGGACATTTTGCAGATTTTATTCTGCGTATCATTCTTTCTCTGCAGCTGTGATATGACCAGAGCTTTTGAAGTCCTGTGTGTGTTATTGGTAAACTTGCTCTGCTTTCTCTACTGGATTGTGCGTTTGCAGAATCCAGTCAGTGCATTCTTTTAGTTTTGCTTAGTTCCTTAGCCAGAGAATGAGCTATGATGACCAGCCAAACAGATGACTGTTGAGATGAAACCCTTTTATATTTTACTTTAGTTTTTAGTTTTTTTTTTACATTTTAATTCCACAACGTGATGATTGTTTTTTTTTTTTGTTTAGTTTTGTACAATTATTTTTTGTACAATTTTTTGCTTTATTTATGCATTATTATTCATTTTTGTTAAGGTGTGTTTTATGATGCCTATATATTTTACTTCCATAACATGAAACATTTTCCAGGGAAGCTTAATATTCAGCAAGAAAAGGGGCAGCACTTAATTTTTATTTGTACATCATGACTTACATAGATAGTTTACCCCAAAATGAAAATTAGCCCATGATTGATTTACTCACCCTGAAGCCATCCTAGGTGTAAATCGAATACAATCTGAGTTATATAAAAAAATGTCCTGGCTCTTCCAAGCTTGCCAAAAGAGTAGCACTTGAACTTGACGCACAACGTAATGAGGGCAATTGATGCCACTCGCGGTTCAAACAAACAGGGCTGGGCAACCGCCTTCGTCGTTACATTGTGGGTCAAGTTCAAGGGTTACTCTTTTGGCGTAAATCGACGTGTATGGCCATCTGCCGGATGATAATTATTTTAGTCGATAAAGTTTTAAACATGGCTATTTTTCTTACATGTCACGAACGCATCTCTGCACTTCAGAAGATCTTTATTAACCATTTACAGACCCGTCTCAAGCATTGTTATCATTGTACTTGTTATCATGAATAGATGTGCTTTTAATGGACTTCCAGGGTGAGTAAACCATGGGGTAATTTTCATTTTTGGGTGAACTATCCATTTAAGGGTACTTAAGGGCATCACATTATGGAAGTAAAATGACATTCAGGGCTTTACCAACTAGTGCCATATCATACAAAGTTTACAAATGACCTACAAGTAAATATTTTATTTTATTGTTTTTAACATAGGCTAGAGATGCTGAATAAAATAAATTATATTTGGTCATTGGTTAACATTGTTTTCCCTGCCCATAGGGCCTGATGTCAGCTGGTGAGGCAGAGCTAGTTCAATTTTGATACGACCTGGAACATACATTAAGAAAGTAAATTAGGTCTATTTTGACTTACTTAATGGTGTTTGTGATCTTCAGCTGATCATAAGACAGTAAAACAGTTGAGATTCCCCAAGCCCTGCTCAGAATGCCCCAAGGACCCATCTTCTCCCACTGTATTGGACATAGTTGATTACAATGGATGTCTCTGTGACTAGGGTTATGTGCTCCACAGGGGAACATTCCTGCCCTTATTGGCTGTGTTTGCCCACAGTGGGGCTTTCATCTACAATATGTCTTCAGAATTGACTTGTTGTAAGAGAGAGATAGAGAGATGTACTTCCCCACCGAATCACTCTTGGTATTCCTTATTACCTTATTATCATGTGCAGTGTCTTGTCCTACCCTGTCCGAACAGTATTTGGAAACTTTGAGTCCTAATTGAGTCTCTTGGTAGTGTTTTCCTATTTGCACATGAAATACATTAGCCTTGACACTCATCTTGGGCCTTGCTTTAGATTTGTGAGGCTCAGTCTAAACTGGAACTCAAAACCCCTCTGGTCATTTAGCATCATGTGTTCATTCTGCCAGGGTTTGGTGTTTTACTTACATAAACATTGGTGTTGCTTGTTTCTAGGGATGTGCAATACAAAATACTTTCAAAATCGTCTAGCCTGTGGGATTCTTGAAAAAACAGAGCTTCACTAATAATCAACTAGATGATTGTTGTTCGACTAGTAGTGACCCATCCCTAGTTGTTTCTGACTCTGTCATGTACAGTCATGCTTTTCTTTCTGTGACCTTATTTAGTGACCTCACCTCACTGGGACTATTGACCTCTTCATTAGGCTTTAATGGACTTGTCAAGCTTACCAATTACCCCTCTCATTAGCTTTACTGGAGGCTTTACCTGGTACCACAGTGTTTTTTTTATTTTTTTAGTTTTTTTGTAAGATGCAAGCTACATGAATTGTGAGAAAATAGAGTTAATGACATAAAACACTAACTGAATGAAATTATGGAATTGTCGATGTGTTGGAACTGAGAAAAAGCCACTTGATTCCATATGGCATTTATATATATATATATATATATATATATATATATATATATATATATATAGATTTTGCCCGTATTTGGGTTTGATCAAAAACTTCCAATTTTCATGTGTGTACTTTTAAATGTAAATGAGCTTCCGATCCCCGCCCCCCTTCTAGAAGAGGGCGGAGTCTTTACAACTTGTGCTTCGGATACTTGAAAAACTGGAGAATCTCACGCAGCCAAAATGACAGAAATTGTCTGTAGCAGTGTTCAGCCTTATGTTCGTACCGGAGTTGGAAGAAGTAACTTTTAAAATGCAACAGGACTTTTCTGAATGGTTAGTTGATGAATTTATGTAGTTGTTGTGGAGTTAACTTTATTGAACTTATCGATTAGCATGTTCCGTCATGATCATCTATAAAATTAATTATAAATGGGAACTATAGTAGAATCCAGAGAAGTAGGAGTAGTAGGAGCCAGAGAATATGCTGCATAGAGATAAGAGAGGTATCGTTGTGTTTAATTATGGTTATAATTTATATAATCATCTCTAGCCACATTAGCCGTACAGCATGTTACATTTAGACATGTGTTTTGGAAACATTCACAAAATATGCAGTGCAATACTTGTTCTGGATTTGAAGTTTGAGCACAAAGTCTTGGTATCTACCAAGCGGCAACCATTTGTCTCTCTCTTGAAACCAACACGGAAGTGACTTAAACTGCAATTCATCGACTGGCCACTAGAGACAGGCTCCAAAAGCGAGTCAATTCCATATACCCCCATGTTAATTTACCCAACTTTTTCAAAAAATAAAGTTGTTTTTTTTTTGTAACTCATCTGTTTAAAATGATATTAAGCCTTAAAGTTTTGCATAATTAAGGGCGTGGCCACTTGAGTGACAGGTGGATTGCCGCTGCTGTCACTACTATCCATTTGTCTGTTAGCCGGCACGTCACCTCAGCAATTCACACCTTTTTGCCCATTTTCGTTTATCCGGGAGCTGCCAAGATGGCGACGGCCAGCTCTGCCCACTTCAGGTGACGTCATAGACATTACGTCCAAATTTTTTTACGTCTATGGTATCGACACACATTTCAGAGTCATCTTTTCTGCAAATCCAGCGATGAACTTAAGAGTATAGCATGACGGACTGTGTGTGCCTCTCTCAGGGCGGGATCTATACTAAAAGGGAGGATCGTCACAAGGGGGCGGGGCTTGTCCTTACTTTGATGTCAAAGTTTTGGGAAATCTGGAATAGTGTATTTTCAGACTTGTTGTGCACTTGAAAAGTCTATTTCATTAAAATATATATTAAATTAAAAAAAATGTTTTGGCCATATTAAATATTTCTGGTGAAGGTGAAAGCCTAAGAGTTTAAATATCATAGTATGTGTGTTTGTGGTTTGGTTTTTACTTGTAAATAATTCGTAATTTGATCATTTAGTTTGAATATTCTCTTAATGTAAATATCAGTAACCAAAACCCCTTGCATCCAATATGTTTCAAGACCCTCAAATCCTCAATTCATTAGCACATAGATGCAACATTTCTGAATGTAATTTGGAGGAAAGAGCGTGATTAGTCAAATTAATTGAATTAATCATATTTATGCGCGCGCACACACACACACACACACTTGGCGCGTCACTCGTTTCCCTCCTCTCTCTCTCTCATAATTATTGCTATTAGATTTCAAATCTGAAAATGAAAATGAAAAATGGCTGCTGCTGCCTTTTTCCAAGAGCACGGTTGCTAGGCAACTCTCTCTCCCTGTGAGTTGGACTTTCTTGCGGGTGGAAGATGGTTTCTCCCTGTGGAGCATGTCAGAGGGAATTCAAATGGGGATGGTGCTTGTGTGTGCCGTCAGCTTGGCCCAGTTTATCGCCACAGTGAGATGTGTAAAGCAAGCTGCCAGCTTTACGTCAATGTGTAAAGTTATGTCTGAATGACATGACAAAGTAAATTTTCAAGGCATGAGAGTGGTTAGGATGTCAACAAATGCGATTTTTTTTTTTTTTAATTCCAAAGACATTCTGTCTGTAGGTAATAAATATTTGATGTCTTAGAGCAGTTTTTAAAATAATTTTTACTGACAGATTCTACAATGGGAGTGATATGACAAATTATGTCAGGAGGAGTGGTTGTGTTTACAACCGAGTGAGCTGCCTATCTAGACAGTTGTTGTCTAGGTATGCAGCACACTATAGGTATTGAGCCATAGTCCGTGTATGTTGTACATCTGAAACAGATGTTCGTGTTATGCAATACACCAGCGGTGCAATTTCAGCTGTGATAATTGTTTTCTCTATTACATTTTTGTTTACTTAAAGGGTGGAATCCTATTTAATAAATCTGCCTCGGTTAGTCCGTGTGGTCGTTACATTGAACGGAGATGAACAATCAGAGATATATATCCAGCAGTCGTGAGAAAATAACAAGCCTTTGTGTTGCATGAATGAATGCAATATAGACCATCGGCAAGGCAAACAAAGGTTTGTCTCCCTCCCCACCCGCTTTGACCTGAATTCAGTCACATAATTCACACGAACTGATGTTAAAAGGAGGCAAATGAAATAAATGGGTATTTCTAATCATCTCCTCATAGTGTCGTTGTTATTGACATTTTTAATGGGCAATTGTCATTTAAAAAGAGGATAATCGTTTAATGAAAAATGCCTTGTTCTGATGCCAGAAAACATGAGGCGCAGCTAATGCTAGAAGGTTCATAGAGTGAAATGCTGAGGTAAATAAAACTTCAAGCTAATGCAAAGTAATGAACAGTTCCACCTAATGGGCATTCATTTTGTGAAATGTCTTTGTTGTTTTTATTTGCCAGATGGGTCTTGTGTTATCTTTATGAAGGTTGTGATTAGAAAAATATATTTTGTTTGCCTCTTTGTTTTAGCATGAGCAACGACAATTTAATTATTTATTATTTTTTTTTAATTACGGTATGTAGGCCTAGGTGCAATTCCCATTTTAAAAAGCCTAATGGTTTGAAATAAAGTTAAAGAAAATTTAAATAAAAGCAAAAAATAAAATATAAATATTAGATAAATAATCTCTAAATAGAAATATTTTCTAATTGGAAAAATATTTAACATTTTTAGAACGTTAGTGCTGTATTTACTTAAAGATAAACTGGAATAAATGGAAATTCTAGGTAAATGGACCAATATAACAATAAAAGCTAATACAAAATATTAGCCATTACTATAATAGTATATAAATAATACTGTTAGAATTCATATTAGAGTAAAACGTCAATATAGGTTAAACGCCATTACTAAATATCTACAGTTTCAGCTAGATGTGGTAGAATTAATTTGGTTTAGTTGTTTTTGTCTGTAAAATATTGACAATTTATTTGAATTATGTATATGCTATGTATGTGTACCGCCACAACATTTGGACGTGTTGTACTTCTATCCCTCACCACCTTGTTTTCGTGTCAAATTAAATTTTGTTTGCCGCTAATGCTAATAGCTTCACATTAGAACGAAAGGCTGAGCTAAATTAAATGGAAAGCTAAATGCAAATTGATGTACAGTTTCCCATTTGTTTAATTATGTTACTTAGTCGTTCTTATTAGTTAATCAGGGCTTTTGTGGCTTATTTATTTTAATTAGTTATAAATGTTGGTTTGTTGTTTATTCCTATAAACTGTTAATAGTTTAATCAGTCTGGCTTAAATATGTGCTAAATTGTTCAGTGAAAAATAACTAGCTCCTGTGCCCAGCTAATGTTCATAGCTTCATATAAGAATTTATATTAGAGTAAAATTCTGAGGTAAATAATAACTCTGCTCTAGTTCTGTTCACATTTATCTAATAGATGTTTTGTCTTAGTCATTCTTTTGACAGCTCTTCTTGTGCTTATGTTTCTTTCAGTCGAAGTCTGTCACGAAAGCTAGAGTTTACTCACTGTTGTTAACATATAGGGATTTGAGTGTTTAGTCAGTCTTTAAAGCTTTTAAACCAAAAATTACAACAAGGCAAAGAAAGAGGGGAGTGTGTTAACATTATTTGCGTTCTTTAACAAGAGCCCACAGCTTTGCCAGGAGAGTGTTTATAGAGATGTTTGGTTCTCCTGGGACAGCTGGCCATTTTCAGTAACTTACACCCATCTCACCCTGAAAGGCCCATTTCATCCACTGCTAAAAATACCAACATGTGAGGAAATACCTTATTATGTGACATGCCGATCATCATCTGCATATATAGAAGCGTTAACATTCTGTGGCTGCAGTCAGCCAGACCAGGCACAGGGGAAATGTATTGTGAGCTAATTTTACCCCAAATCTATGATCTCATGAATGATGATGCGTTTCACAGGATATGTACAGTTTCCCTTTTTAGAATCAGTTTTTCACTTTTTCTATTCCC
Organism: Pimephales promelas; assembly: GCF_988280905.1. Classification (NCBI taxonomy): domain Eukaryota; kingdom Metazoa; phylum Chordata; class Actinopteri; order Cypriniformes; family Leuciscidae; genus Pimephales; species Pimephales promelas. The sequence goes on from NC_142790.1 coordinate 22,626,095, forward strand.
ATGGTAACGGTTTGGTTAAGGGTTCTTCGTTGCTATGAGTATTGACCTGTGGAAAGAACACTGGCATGACAGTCTTCCACGCCCAAACTTCTCTTTTCCCCATCTTTGTCCGTTCATTAAAATGCATCAAGCCGTCATGTTTGGATGAGTAATACTGTAGTTGATTGCTTATTCACAGGTGACGGCTGACAGCTTCTCTCTTGACGAACTGTAACTGACTGCATCCAGACAATCCTATAAGATGCTTACAAATCACGCTCTACGCCATCTAATAAACATGGTTACGACATGTATGTAGACTGTATGATGATGACATATATTGAATCATAGGCTACGATGCAAGTTAATATAGAGAAGAATAAAACGTCATCGGCTGCCATGAGCTAGTGGTAAACGTTTAGAGCAAGATCCATCGCACTTTGGAAATTGTAGGTCGTAGCAGCAAACACACTGCCAGTTGATCATGCTAAATTTCTAACGCTGTCAGAAAATTATTGCAGGCTTTCTTTGGTGATCACAAAAATCGCCACGATTGGTCATCTTTTGTCTGGAACCGCCCAAATACAATGTAAAATGTGTACTGGGTATTTAAATCACTCTTTTTAGTAAAATTACATCATATTTTGTGTCATGTAAAAACATATGTATTTGTCTACGACATTTGTACGAAGCTTTAATTATGATATTTGCAAACCGTATTAAATATTGTGCAAAGTTATAAAGTAGGTTTCCTAAAAACTAGGTTTGGATCCACTCACATGTGTGTATGTACTCGAGTGTATATGTACATTCTGTGCTATAATTAGTGCAGTCTGCTTGTGTTTATTTAATTTTTATTAAATTATTTTATTTTTAATGGTGACAAAAACATAAGAAAAATAACTTCTTTCTTGTTAAACTTTATTTAAATAAATGAATAATCAAATATCTCTTTTTTTTATGAGCCCAAATATGAGAGAACTATATTTTTGGATCCCTTTTCATCCCTTATTCTGATTCGAGTGATTCTGATTCAAATTTCGGCCAATTTTGCATCATCACACACAATGTTCACCATTTGTTTTTGTTTTTTTCTTCATATTTTTGGTAATATAAGTATTTATTGCGGCTTCCTTGTTCATTTATTTAAAAAAAGTATAGAAATAATGTCTTGATTAATTTAAACTAGAATTCTTACATTATATACACTGTAAAAGAATATTGTTGGTTTAACTTAAAAAGTAAGTAACCTGGGTTGCCTTAATTTTAAGTTCATTGAACTGGAAAAAGTAATTTAATACAATGAATGAAGGAGATTCATTTAATCATCAGAAACTCAAAATAATAAGTTATCTCAACTAAATGAATTATTATAAAGTTGATTTGACAAAAGAAAATATGTTGTGATAACAAATCTTGAAAATATTTTTTTACAGTGTTCTGTAAATAAAATAAATGTAATTGTAGTTGCTGTATTTTTCAGATCGAATAAAATCACCCTTTTAAGCCTTTTCAGTGCAACTGCACACATAAATCAGAGATCTATATCAAAAGTCATGTATTTAAATACAGATTTTGTTTGTTATAGCTAGAACGGTGAAGGTGTTTGCGTGTATTTTGGTTTACCAGTCCGTCTGTCTGTCTCTAAGTTACGCTAGAGCTGTCGTGAGGGTGTGTTTGAAGCCTGTGCACGGGGCGTTTTGTCTGAGCGGCCCTCCCGTGCTCGTTTGGAGCGGTCTGGCCTCTGTTGTTTCCTGCTTTGCCTCGTGTGGTGACAGGGATGACTGCTGTACCATAGCCATCCTCTCACAGATCACCCTGCGTGTGTTCATCTCTCATAAACAGTGCGGCCATGCTTGATTTCCTCCATTTCCTCTGTCTACCTCTGGCTCTCAGGCGAACCTGGATGTGGCTCGCTCTTCATGAGGTTGTCAGGGAGGAGAGGAAAAAGATTTGTCTAAGACGCTTAGTGCCATTTCCAGCAAGACGAGGGCAGCGGTGCGTTGGCTCCTTACCAGATTGGTGATTTCAACCCTCTGCTGCAAAAAAACGGCATGGGTTTACCTTGCGTAGATGAAAATATTTCGAACAGCTGGTCGGGTCACCACACTCTGCTCACTCTCTCTCCGCTCAGGATGTATTTGTTGATTTGCAAAGAAAACAAAATGGCCAAATAAAGGTGAATCTTATGGAGAGTAAAAAATGTATATGTCAAAACAGGAAAATGCTAGAGTAGAACTTAAAAGTCAAAATTAAACAGAATAGACCCTATTTATATTTATTTAAGATTAATCTGCCTATATTAGGGGTGACCAAAATTTCACAATATGATTAATTTTATTCCACAATAACAACATATAACATATGTGTGCCACCACGACTAATTTCATTAAAGTTTTAACAGAAATTTTGTAACAAACTTGTCAACTAATATATGGAGTCCTTTTGAAATAGACTGATTATTCTATGAATCATGACTCGTCAAAAACTAGGCAGTCCTACGCTGCCTTACTGTGTTTACATACCGCAATATAAACTATATGCAATAAAGGTATGCAATATGCATCTGTAATATATTTTTGACAATAGAATGAAATGTAATTATTATTCTTTTATGTTCCACAGAAGAAAGTAAGTCATACAGATTTGACATAAGGTAAATGATGTCAGATTCAGAATATACTTTTTAAGTGAACATAATTCACTTAAACATAATAATAAATCCCTTTAACATAATAAAATGTGCACTTTATGGACTTGAACAGTGGACATTTGGGTTGTAGGTCTTATCTAAGGTTTTTAAATGCAGTTATAAAAAGCCCTTATGACCCAGGCTGCAGCCTAATACACGGCTTTATGTTGTTCACCACTGACCGACTATATCGGATTAAAGTGATCCGGCTGGTGGGTCTTTCTTGCAGCACATTACACGCGGATGGGATTGCATGAACATATGTGCATGCATAATACACGCGTGTGCAGACTGGCATTCAGGCTGCTGCATAAATTTGCTATGGTATAGAATCCTAGTCCTATTTCTTGAGGATAAAAGGCATTCTTGCATGAAATCTTGTGTCGTTTAAGCTCTGGAATTGTTATTTACATCTAGTCCAGTTCCAAAGCGGATCCCACACTTTGAAAAAGCTATTATATCGAGCATCAAAGACAAACTGGCCCTGCAAGGATGGTCCTACCGCACTCAGAGTCTACACCTGTGGTGGTACAGCCATCGATGAGTATTCCCACAGGAGCAAGGTACTCTGTCTGTTGCTATGGCAACCATTGCCCTGATTATTTTGTTCTCAGGCCCACACATTTGTGCCACGCTGGTTCGTAAGCGCGCATTCAGATCCCATAATTCAGCTGGCGATGGGCTCAAAGAGGTTCTAAATAGATCTACTGGGTATTGTGGCTGTGTGATCAATTACATTACTTCCTCTGTGACTGGAAGAGAGCTGCGCTTTCAACTTTACAGGGGAGAGATGTGACAGAATAAAAGCCTGGCTCATGTTCTGGACTCTTTTTTTGACTTTTGCCTTTGTTTGGTGTTCCCAATAGTTGAGTGTACTGGGATCAAATAATCTGGATATATATAAAGAAGAGGATTCTGTCGATATATAAGGTCAGCTATTTGCTGTTAGGACTAGAAAATATATAAATATAAAAACAGTATATATATATATATATATATATATATATATATACTGTATTTATATTTATATATTTTTTAGTCCTAACAGCAAATATATATATATATATTAGGGGTGTCAAATGATTAATCACGATTAATTGCATACAAAATAAAAATTTTGTGTTTACATAATATATGTGGTGCACTGTGTATGATTATTTTGTATATATATATATATATATAAATACAAAAACATGCATGTATATTTAAGAAAAAAAATATTTATATATAAAATATTTATATTTATATATAATATAAGTTATATATAAATCTGTATACAGTATATACATGAAAATATGAAAGCCCTTATATATATATATATATATATGATTTAAAACTAATTTTTCTGCCCCAACAGTTTATATAAAAATGCTTATATATTCAGTCATATTTTGTGACACTAAAAATGAGAGAGAGAGATTTTCCGCATAAATAAGCATAAAATGAGTTCAATATTTACTTGTGCGGATGTTAGCATATGGGGAGTCTGACTGCTGGAAGGAATTTATCAAAAATATAATAATACCTTGACATTCCCTGTGGCGGGACTGACTGTGTTAAACTTTAATTGTTAAAACTATTACTTCTGAAAATATAACTATTTTACAACAGTATTTGACCAAATTAATTAAGATACTACATGGAAGGTATTTTTGGTATAAAAATCCTCGTCAATGTATTTTCTGATCTAACATGGCTTAAAAAAAAAAGCAGTGGAACCGTTATTTAAACCTAACAGCTTTTGTTTAAACGCATTTTAATTTTTGTTTGAGTTACTCGTGTTGCTTCTCAGTATATAGTGAACCTGACCTAAATTTGAGGCATCACCATATCACAAAGCCTGTGGTCCAGACCTCCTGCGCAAATGCAGACACAACTGTTAAAAGATTAATATCACCGTAGAGATGGCCTAGAGTACCATCTTCTGTGCTAAAACACAACACATACACACGAGTTTTTCAGCTGCTGCTATATCAGTGCAACACCTCTGATCCTGTTTTTGGGGTGCCATCCAGGTGAAGCCACCGCCCATCCCACCCCAGTTCCCCTAAGATCCCCTGGACCGTGCATGTGACAAAGTGACATTTTTGGGATCACAGAGTTCGCAGCCTGAGAAATGTGCCATGCTTAAATAATCCAACAGGTCAAAAAATTTCAGCCACTGAATTATAGATGCCTGGCTGTCAGTGGGGAGACGTGTGGTTGCTGTATAAAAGCAGGGCCATATTCCAGGCTACAGGCTCAGAACGTAAACCAGTGGACCCAAGTTATCAGATGTTGCCATGGAAAAAGGAAGAAAAGCCTTCTGGGAGTTTTTATTATGGCCATTTTGAAGTAGTAAACAGCACAGGACTACGCCGAGAGGCCTGGACTTCACATCTGAGTGCTTTTGTCCTGATATCATGATACAGTATCTTCATCACTCCTTCTTTCTCTCTCTTTCTGGCAGTGTGGGGCGCTGAGGAGAGTTGTGTGCTGCTCAGCCGGACTCTGTCAGACATATTAATCGTTTCCATTAGTCTTGGCTGTTAGGAACGCCTGTGAGTTACCGGTTGAGGTAATAACGGCCCTTAACTTGAAGATTTTAAAGGGAACGTTCACAAATTTTTTTTTATTTATGCCGTTCCTAATTGTTTTTTTCTTACATAAAAGAGATTTTGAAGATTATTTTAACTGTTTTTGTCAATACAGTAAGTCAGTAGGGTCTACAACATTGGATCCCATTGACTTGAAATAAGAAATGTTTCTTGAACACAAAATCAGCAAATTAAAATTCATTAACAAATGCTAGTGTCTAGCTTTACTGCTCTTTTTAGGTATGACGCTGTCTGATCATGGCACAGGGTTTTCCTTTGACATGCAGCATCCACATCCATCACGTCACGCAGGGTGAGGCGATTAATATTCCGTGTGCTGTGCAGATGCCGATTTCAGACGGTTGATGCAGCTCAGACTCAGTCAGCCTACTTCAGAGGGAGTTAGGTAATGCTCTGATTCACCATGGATACTGAGACCCTCAGAGAGCCGAGCGTTTTCATATTCACTATGTGTTTTCACGTCGAGCGTTTGCTGTGTGTGTGTGAGCCGCTCAGAGGATCAGTGGGGCCTGCAGGCTTGAGCTAAAGCCTGTCAAGGTCACCCTGTAACAGTGTGACAGGCTGAGACTGTCCTCCTCGCTGCAGTCAGTAAGTGAATTGAAGAGCAATCCTCTTGATTTGCTGAAGCTGTTTACACCTGTTGATTGACAGCTTTCAGCGGCATGCTGATACGCACACTGTGTAATTAAGGACTGAAAAGTCTCTGTTGGCTTAATTAGCCAGTTCTAATATGACAAGATGAGGGAGGGACTGTGTGTGTGTGTATTTCTGACCTTGCTATATTTCGAATAACAACTTTAATTTCTGTATTAGTCTATATTGTTTAAACCTTTACAAAACATATATTTTTTTAATATATGAATTTTTATAAAACATTAATTATGGGGTATATAACACTAAATAATACTGTTAAATGTAACCTTTAGCATATAGCTAAATGATTTTGTTCTCTATCTTATGTTGTGATGCCTAAATTTTTTACTTTACATGACTGATTTTAGTTTTGTAGTTTGTTTGATTTATTTAGACAAAATAGTATGATTTTATTATTGACCATTTACTTGCCATGACATGAAAATAATGATTGGTTTATCATATTTGCCTGAATTGTCATATCTTTAATTAAAAATGTTAAATGTTTTATTATAGAGTTAGAATTTTAATACATTCGATTTAAAAAAAGTTTTTTGTTGCTTTTCAAAGCCGTTTGTGATCGATCTGCTTCAATATATGATATTTTGGACTGAGGAGGAAGTTGATGCATCAAACTCTTTCATTTAAAACCGTTTAGCTTGAATTTGATTATATGGCCCCTTGAAAAATAACAAAAGTCAATGCAAGGTCCCAATTCAGATTTAGTTAGGTGAACGTATCAGGTGTATTAAGTACCAGATCCTCGGACTCTCGCCCGGTGAGTGCCTGACTCACTGTTTGAATCATCGTCTGCCCTTGTTCATCCAAAATATATAAGAACCAGGCCATCCAAGATGACAAGTGTCATCCCTCCATCATGAAACGACTTCGATCTCAGGAATTAGAGAGGCAGTTAGTTGTGACCCTGCTCAGCTTGTTCTCCTATCAATACTAATTTTAACTATCTTGTATGAAGGTCACATTAAAACTGTCAGGCCACTTTTTTCATCATGCCTTCAAATGCTTTTACCCATATTATGTGATTATTTTACCCTTCAACTAGACCCAGACTTAGACTTTGTCTTAAAAATAATACAATCGTAAAAAAAATTCACGTTTTAAATATTATGGTAGGGTATATTATATTATCATATAATATTATCATTTAATTTCTAAAAGTCCACCGGGCCAAAGTTCCCGTAGTTGAAGAAATGGCCAGTTGTGTCCACTCATCATTTCTCCCCTCCTCCACATGGCCCTCCTGCCGTGAGCGAATGCCTGACCTTTTCCTCATCCCTGGCTCTCATAATGGTCCGGCTTGTCATATTATTATTTTTCTGCTTTGATTAGCTCTCACCTCGCAGACCCTTCACACTGACAGAAATATCCTCGCCTAATGTTCCCTCCCACCCATTAGAGCTCTGTTGTACTCCTGGAGTCATTTGTTTGGTGACAAAGAGCGTTGGCGGGAATAAAATGAATGTTGACTTTTATCCAAATGGGGGTTTAAACTCGGTAGTTTGGTGAGGAGGGGGGTCTAGCATGCCAGACTCTATTATGACTCAGTCTGCTGAGTGTAAATAGCCATTTTATTGTAATATCTTTAATTCATCAAACAGCAAGACATATTCACCTGCTGTCTCTGAGGTTACATAACTAGACCATCTTTTTTAAAGCCATGTCATCAGAAAACAAAGCTAACTTCCCTTTTGTTTTCAGGCCTGCATGTTTCTCTCAAACGAGTGTGTGTGGCGTGCCTGTTTTGTTTCCGGTCTAGCTAGATCCACTTGCGCTTTGGTCGGCGAAGCAACAAAACGTCCTTGCGCGGCACAAGCCATTGAAATGAATGGATTGTATAGCACAACGCCGCGCATGCCGCGTCCTGTTGCAAAAGCATGTGAAAGAATACTACAAAGTTTGCCAGGCCAAAAAGACTGTTAATTGCACGATAAAAAAATGGACATCGTTAAAATGGATTTGCGTTAACGCCGTTAATAACACGTTAAACTGACAGCCCTAATATATATATATATATATATATATATATAATTTTTTAGATAAAAAATACAGTCAATAAAAGGGAAAATCTTTGGGGTCCAAAACCAATTTGGGGCCATTACCTTCATTGTATAGACAAAATACAGTACATATAATTCAAACATATATAATAAAACAATACATTCTTTTGTTTTATACAGAAGAAATCATACAGGTTCGGAAGACACAAGTAAATTATTTTTTGACCTATCCCTTTAAATGTTATCCAAAATACGGTTTCTTATTGAGCTTGATCTTTATAGCTTTAATTGTAAAACAACATTTCCTCTCCTAATGCATCATGATCATGACCGACCTGCCAATAAACAGTCATGCTCTTCTTTGGTCTTGTCCTGCGATCTTTAGCTCCCGTCTGCATGCACTACATGCTCAGCTGATCTATAAGGCAACAACATTGACATTAATGGTTTTATTAGACTCTTAATGGTGACTGCAATTGTTGCCCCTGTCAAGCATAGTCCTCCTAACAGACTGCTTAAGTCGAACATATATTTATTTATTTCTCTCGACTGAAAAGAAGATTGAGCTTTTAAAGTTGTTCCCATGAGTTTGGCGAACGCAAAGGCTGGAGTGAATTAATCTTCCCGGTAATGCGTTTTCATTTGATTGAACAGAATCCAGCGCACTATGGCATTCAGGGATTCGGGTTTATAAGGCCTGGCTAAAGGCACATGGGTTCTCTCTGCCAACGGACCACTCACTGACCTGGGACGGGGAGAAGGGATGTGTGGGATGGAATCCCCAAAGTGTTCGCAGTTCTCTTCTAATTGATTATGTGTCACGGCGATACTTCCAGAATAGGACCGCCTCCTTAAAAGCTTCTGTTTGTCCGCCTGCTGATTTACGTAGGAGCATTTGCAAAGAGAGACACAGAGATGGAATTCTAAAATAAGGCCTCAAATAATGGCATGATGTGATTTGTGAATGCACTCAGTGCGATTACCTCTGTGCTGTGATAGATCCATGCAAGCTGTTGACTGCGGGTTCCAGCACAAGAGCACATGAACACATGCCGCTAGACAGTCTGTCTCCACTATATGCTGCTATGAAAACTTTGTGCATTATATAGGCAGCATTTTTCACTTAAAGGTAATCTGTGCAATTCTTAATACTTTTCCCTGTCAAATTCTGTCGTTATCTATTTAACTCTTTCCAAAACGTTCTTCTGTAGAAGACAGGAGGTGGTATTTTCAAGAGTCTAGTGGGTGGATCTTTATAGTGTTTATTGTAATTATAGTGTTGTGATGCCTAACTTTACTTGTAGCATTTAAACTATTGATTTGGTTTTATTTTAAATTAATTTGGATTTAAAAAATTGTATCGATAGTTTTATCATCTGCATTTTTAGGCATTTCGCCATAAGATGAAAATAATTAATGGCTTTATCAATATATTATTGGTTTCGACCTTCAAAAAAGATGTGCACCACCTTCCAAATATTCTGAAGCCTTATGATAGCTTTGTGTAACAAGCAGATTGTTGATGGGAAGAAAGAATTGTTCTTTTTATTGGGTTCTTTTCAATAAATCAATTGATTCAGTTCACAAAGTTAGCCTGAATGATTCATCCACAAATCTTGGTTCTCAAGATCAACTTCCTAACTTAATTATTCAACTTAATTAAAACCATTATTCACTGATAATTATAGACCATTGCACATGATACATGGAAGAAACGATAGAGGTTGTGGTCATGAATTAAGAATTTGTTTCAGTGACTTATTAATTTGTTTTTGATTAATTTGTTTCCTTTGTTTTAGTTAAATCATGGCCACATAGTGCTAATTGGTTCCCTTGGTTTAATTTAGTTAAAAAATGGCCAACTTATGGGAACTAATTTGTTCTTAACTGAAATGATGGCTCCATGAATAATCTATCCTTTCCAGAGAGCTGTTAACTTGTGTGAATTGCTTATGGTTGCCCCCTAATAGTCAACTAAACATGTGACAACTAAAAGAGGCTTAGTCGACCAAATATTAATTAGTCAGTTAGTCACAGAAAAAAAACCTCCACAGGAAGTGGCTGACAGTTTTTGTGAATTGAATTAACTCAACTTAGGCTGCATTTACACTGCAGGTCTTGATGCCCAAATCTGATTTTCTGACTATTTCCGATTTTTTTTGACGACCTGCTTACATCATCTTTTAAAAGTGACCCGTATCCGATTTTTGCATTTAGACTATACACTGCTGAAACTACCAAATGTAGACGTTCTGACCTGGAAAAGGAAGTAAAACAGCACAAAATGCAATGGATGCAGATGTGAATAAAATTATCCAGTGTTTAGACATGAAACCTCCGCATTGCTCCACTGTGTGCATCCTTTGTCTCCCATCGCGACTATAATAAGTCATGTGATCTCAGTTGGTGGTGTCCACCTGAGTTGATATCACTTTTTTAATGACGTAAGACTCGCATTTACTGGGGAATATCCGATTTGTCTGCTTACATGGCACATGCAAATGCATATATCCGATTCATATCCGATTTTTGACCACACGAGTGAGGCCTGAATCCGAGCTGAGAAAATCAGAATCCATACGTTTTTTTTTCTTTCTTTCATATTCTCCGGTCATATGCGATCTGTGCCATATGAGAGAAAAAATCGATTTTGATCACTTGAACCATGCAGTGTAAATAGGCCCAATTTCATTGAAAATATTTGATTCGGACATAATATGCTATAAATAATACATAAAAATATCCATGATTCAGACGTCAGACTTCTCTCATGTACAAGCTAAGCCCATTTTCAGTGAATAAAGAATTTCTCACACAAAGCTATCGTATGACACAAGTCCCTTTTATATTTGCATCGTTTCTGAAACAGCCCACAGTCCCTATATTTTTAATGTTCACTTTAAAAGTCACTTGTATATATTTTTTATGCATTTGCATCATTTATTTAAACATAAACGCCACAGTTTAATTTAATGTAATTGCATAGCAAAGACTCGCCAGCTACATTCAACTACAACCAATGGCAGGCAGAAAGGATGGTTCGGGAAGAAGTTTTTGTCTTTTGTAATTCCTTTTGATGACACTAGGAACACTGAAGTTACACTGAAGTTACACACTTTATCTTTAAATCAGTTGCAGTTGGTAATAATTTCAGAGATCATATGGAGGAACCTTGTTCGGTTCAACTGATGTGGACCTTGGAAAGTCATTTTGAATGCTGATATTGTCAAACGTGATAATACAGCAGGGGTTTGTAGTTTCTATTTCTTTCATCTGTTCTGTGGCCACAGCTGCCTGTGTAATTCACCACACAGAACAGGATTTGGATCGATTTACTTCAGAATTATTCCTGTCATCTTATCGATGTGGCAGCCATTGACATGGTTGGTCTGGAATCTCCTCAGAGTAAAAGTGATTTTGGAAGGGCCCACCGTGGGGAGTCTATCATTTTAACCAGCTAATCTAAATGCAAATGAGCATCAGGCGTGACCCCCATCTTCAGGAATAAAGGTAAAATGTTTACTGAGAGGAAGAGGTTTTCCTTTGAACAAGTTCTGGAAGCACAGATACACACTCACCTGTGCACAACAACGACGAAAGGGTCATTTAAAAATTGCTTGTGAAGTCATAACTGACAAATGCTAAATAAAATCAATGTGGCAACTGGCATGTTTTTCATGTATTTAAATGTTCATTTTCGTCCCCACTTCACTTTCACAATCAGTCAGAAGAAACCAAATGAGAATGACAGTGGTTGACCATTAGTGTGACACTCCTCTTGGTCCTGTTAAGCCTCTCTTTACACTTTTGTTGTGTTTCCGGGTTTGCAGGGGTCTCTAACTTTCATCAACGGCCTTGTTGAGCCTAGGGGGGCAAGTATAAAATACAGGGAACGGCTAATGGGATCATGTCCTGTCTATTTGATGAGAGAAGGTTCTCATGCAAGTATTTTAAAAGTAATAAATACTTTTTTTTATTTAATTATTTTTATTCTTTTTTTCCAGGATTTCATGATTAATAGAAAGTTCAAAAAAGCATTATTTAAAATAGAAATCATTTGTAACATTATGCTGCGTCCTTGCTAAATAAACCTATTAATTTCTTTTTATACATTTTAAAATATGCCATATCAGTTAACGACCATGACATGCGAATCATTGGCATTGTCCAAAATTTAATATCAGTGCATCCTGACTAATCTAAGTCGATTATTAATAGTCTAATCATGGGTTAGTAAAGTCTGAATCTGATTTGAGAATCCCATCCTGGTCTTGGGTTGATTATCGTAGCTCAGTTTCAAAGAGATGTTCTTAGATTATCTTTGGACTCAAATAATCAGGCTGGAATATGTAAAGAAGACTGCCTTCAAGTCTGATTCTAAGCTAAGTTCTTCTCTTTGACCCTGAGCTGAGTGTTAAGCTCTCATACTGAGCTGAATAGTACAGTATGTTGAGTAAGAGCTTTAGGTTGTGTATTTATGCTGTAGAGTGACTCAGTGGACCCAGATTTAAAAGAGCTTTACACCGAGCCAGACCACTTTATTGACCCTCAAATGGCTTGCGGATCCAGCCAAACCACTTCTTTTTAAAGTATCGCAAGTGTAATATGCAAATCTCTAGCTTTTGTAGAGTCTAAATATGAGGGCTTTTGATGTTTTTTTGAAAAGCAGTGGATTTTAGGGTGTTTAATTGAATTGGGCCCACTTACTCTTACTAATCTGTTATTCAGTTTTTAATTTTCACATACGGTACCTTTAGGAGCACATTTGAAAGAGTCTGGCATGCGGGACGTGGTAAGTCTATTGGTCTTTTTCCCCTGCCACATCTGTGCTCAAAGCTCCAACAGTGCACTGAGACTGATTGTTATTTCATCTGCCTCCGTTCCAAAGCCAGCAAATCACTCAACTGAGCATCAGGTTGTCTAGCAGCAGGTCTGAGCAAGCACTGTTTCTTATTAGTCAAGTGGACAAGAGCTTCCATCGGCACTCACTTTCAGTGATTAGCAATTCTCTTCTGGTTATCGATGTAGTGATAGTACCAAAGTCCTTTCAGGCAAGTCATGCCACTCGCCGCCATCTTGGCAACGCCTCCGGGCAGCTATTTCGGACTTAACAAGACCAGGCTCTATCTAAATGAATGGGCAAAGAGTCAGAACTGCACTTTCACTGGTTACCGGGAAATAAAAACTGCATGTATAGAAACAGCAGTAAAATATGATAAAAATCGCTTAAAAAGTTTGATGAATTTGCCCCAAAATAAGGTTTAAAACGCCGTTGTCCCACAGGTTATACTTTTACTGCGCTTGGGATGTCTGATATTTACACAACGCACACATGCACTGCATATCAAATCTGCCGCCTTTTCAAACAGTAACGTATTTAAATGTTTCCCAGCTTGACTGTTAAAAGCAGATGATTGGCTGTCCAGCGGGAGGGGCGGGGCATTTGCATACAACCGCCATCTTTGGTGTTATGGGTTTTCCCTATACATTTGTATTAAGGATTGAGGAAATGGCATGTCTCTATATAAATAGTCTCTGATAGGTCCTCTTCCATATGCATGGGAACTTTGAGTCATAAAATTGACCTTAATGTTCTTAATGTGTGTTTCTGGTCTGAATCAATATTCTAAAGTGAAACTTTTTTTTTTTTTACAGACGTTCGAAGTATTGTCAAACAAAACGGAAGCTAGCTAGTCCTTCCCTCCTCCGCATCTGCTCACTAACCCCCCCAAATCCTCTGTGTCGGTTATTGGCTGGAACACTGTTTCTTATGTTTCGTGGTGTGGGTTGGCCCAGTTTGTTTTTGTTGCCGTTTGTGGAGCTTGGCGTGTCTACAGAGACCGAGTTTTGTTTTTTTTGTTTTTTGATAGTGAGGAGATGTTTGCTGTATGTGACAAAAATGTTTTGGGCTAAATAACGTGTGACATCGCTTAGAGCACCTTTAAGGCTAACTAACAATTAATCAATTAATTGATCGTTAATAGAAACAGCGATCGATCATGAGAATTTGTGTAAATGGACATCCCCTTTTAAAATCAGTAATCGTAATCTATTGCGACATTTCAATATATCGTAAAGCCCTATCGGAAAACTTTTTCATTTCAGTGCATCTCTACTTTAATCGCAATATCATAACTTGCACTTTATTTTCCCCTGATTTGCACACAGGCTAGATTCAAACTTTTGTCACCCAAATGAACACTATCACCACTCCTTAGTGTGAACAATCTGTAGAGTGTGAGATTTTACTGTAATCGAGTCTTTTCAGTCTTGTCACAGCACAAGTAAATTATGAATTTAAATGACAACCTGTTCCCCTTTATACAATATATCAGAGTATCACATTCCTGCTCCACTGAACTGCTGCATGAAATCATGTTGGTTCAATTTCCTCCGTTAACATTTAGAATGGTATGAATGAAGACGTGTTCCAGAAAACAAGTCTTGCATGAGCGTTCGCTGAGGCCTCTGTGGATTCAATATTCTGTGAGACTAATGGAGAATTATCACTCTGGTGTTTGCTGACTCTCGCTTTCTCTTATAGTCACCATAGTTACCTGATCACCCATGACTACAAGTGTTTATCACCTCAAGGAGTGATGCGTTTATCATTGTGAAAATTATACCTGAGTAAGCACGGTTAAATGAGCCATTTCCCTTTAGTACAATACAAAACCCTGCTTTTCGATAGTCTCACAGCCTTTATGTTCTGATGTTTGTTGTATCCTCTGGATGATTGTGTGGGGGAAAATAGTCTTGATGTATCTGATCAGATAAGGTCTATCGCAACTGAAGCCATCCACATCGGCCTTTCCTGTCAATGTGCTGTGCTTCCTGTTATCTTTTTTTTTATGTTTGCAGCGCTTGTTGATATTGACACCTCTCTCTCGCTTGTACAAAGCTTGCGGCCTTATCGCCGGGCTTCTACAAAGGGGTCAAGGGAAGAGTTTCCTCTGGGGAAAGGCATATTTCAATTTAAGTATGGTTTATTCATCGAGTTGCTGAGGCAAGGCTGAGCGCTAATGTACCTTCTCTGCCACCGAGGCTTTTACATGTCCCGAATACATGGCCTTGCATGAATTTCAAAGATGCGACTGGCCTTCATTCTTAAAGAATTTCTCATGCGTTTTTGTTTTATTTGAGACGAGAGATCTGTGTCAGTTGAGTAAAACTCTCATTGATGGGGGAGGTTCATTACTAGAGAGCTGGAGAGATCATGCCTCAGCAGTTTTTTGATATACCCCCTCTCATGAGGATATACAGGCAAAGAAAAACATGTTGACTGCATTGCTGTTCCCCCATCAGACAACGGTTTTAACTGTCAGAAATAGCAGTTAGCCCTTCAGGCGCGACCTTTTGTTTACTAGTTTGATCCGTCTTTAGCTGTTCGGACTAAAACACATAACTCATTGTTTCTTTTTGAAATGCATCATGGGATGTGTGTGGGTGAACGATGCAGTTGATGTCTAAATATAAGGAGTGATGTCATTTAGGAGGGTCAGGGAGTTTGGGACTGATAGGCTGACACTTTTGCAACTTTATGAATTTCAACTGGATGTACAAATAGGTTTCTATTTTTTAATAACATCCATATAAAAAATATATATATAAAAAAACCCTATTTTTAATCTAATCATCTAATGTTCACTGAAAATGAATCTTAAATAACATTAATACCATTTTAAGTGAAATTATTAGCAAATCTAAAGATAAATATCTGTTTATCATACTGTACTTTTGAATGTTTTGAAATTAATTTTTCATTTTGATCGATTGATATTCTGTTTCGTTTTGAATTCATTTAGACAATATAGTATATTAATATTTACATTTTTAACATTTTAATTTTAATAGACCATTTATCAGTTATGGGCCATAACAATGAATTACGTAAGTTGGAATTTTTGACTGATCATCAGTATTAGCCAGTATTTTAATATCTATCCCTTCTTTAATCAAAATTTAAACACATACAAATTTTATTGCATCTTATTTTCTTTCAGAACTAATTCAACTTTCCTGAGCTATTTTTGTGGTTACATTTAACCAGTTGGTCCCAGCTAGATTTTTGATCAGTTCCTCGAGTTCACACAGGTGTCCTTCCAAAATACTTTTTTACTTCTTAAAATTAAGCATTATAACTTAATGTGAAATGTTTTGCTTAAAAATGTTCTTTCTTTAAAGTAAATGCCACTGGCTTTGACATTTCTTTATCAAATGCTGTGACATTCATACATTTTAAAGTGTGTCTTAAGTTTCCAACGTTTTTTGGACGCTGTGTATTTTGCACTTCACACTCCCTCACGGCACGCACAAACACAGGTAGATTATCCAGCACATCTGACAACTCGGCCTTTTGCCTGATTAGATCCCTGTGGAATACTCCCTCACACCAAACAGGAAACCAATGACATCACAATATCCTGTCTTTTTGGAACACAGCCCTGTGACATAATATTCCTCACACTGCACTGTTGAAAAACCTAAAGATGGGTTATATTATACAAAACAAATCGATGCAAAATCTCCGTTAGCTTTGGTGTAATTCTATAACAGTAGACCCTAGAATTTGCTTGTGCTCTTCTAGGCCCTAGAAAGGCCTATGAAGGACTTGTAAATGTTCTCCGAGCTTGTAATCCTCTTAGATACGTAGAAGCGAATTGAACAGCAAGTTGAACGTGGCCTTTGTGGAAATATAAAGCATAAATCTGGGGAAGAAAATTATTGTATTTCCAATGTCGACTTGCTGCAGCAGAATTTAGTCAAGTAGTCTCGCACATCCATAGTTGTGACTCACAAATATTACAGTGTTGAAAATTTTATTGATTGATAACATTGATTTTCTCAGGTGTTCAAATACTTATTTGCAGCTGTATCATACACATAAATAGTTAAAAAGTCATATATTGTGATTTCTGGATTTTTTTAAATTTATTTTTTAGATTATGTCTCTCACAGTGGACATGCACATACGATGACAATTTCAGACCCCTCCATGATTTCTAGTTGAAGAACTTGCAAAATAGCTGGGTGTACAAATGTGTATTTTCCTCAATATATATATATATAAAGAGTTCAGATGCAAAAGCCTCTAAATGCCATTTGAAATTTTCTTCTTTAATGATGATTTTTGTCAAGCTTGTATATTTAAGTTCAGTGATTTCACTTAAATGGCAATGATAATTACCTATTAATTGTTATTTAAGTGAATTTACTGAACTTAAATATACAAGTTTGACAAAAATCATCATTAAAGATGAAAATTTAAAATGGCATTTAGAGGCTTTTGCATCTGAACTCTTCATATATATATATATATATATATATATATATATTTTTTTTTTTTACTGCATTTGCAACTAAATATTTAGACAATCTTAAACGGACAGATTTCTACTAATGAAAAGGAGGCATGTGTGGCTAGCTAATTTGCATTGATGCCTGTGCAGAGATGTTTTGATTGCTGTGCTTTTTAACTCAATTAGATAAACATAATTTCGACCCGCAGTGCTCGCCTCTCTCTCCCGTAGATTTACAGTGTGGTTGATCTTGGCCGCTTCCTGTCGTCTTAGACTATGTTAGATGCTTGTTGTCTTTGAAGGTGTTGGATGTTACTCACAGGAGTCAGATGTCATGTAAATCTGTCAGCAGAAACATTGAAGTACATACCACTCTTTCTGCAGATCATATTGCTTGTGGAGAACAACTATAAAAGTTCCTCTAACATATCAGAAGTATGTTGTAGCACAAGTGATGTGAGGTGAGCTACAGTATGTGAAGTTCTTAGGATGGAGTGTTTGTTCAAATTCATTCAAATAAGCAATAATAATAGTAGTTGCTATTGAAAGCGTTGCTAATTAGTACAATATTATCTTCCGTACAACTCTTGATTTTGTTTGTACTACATCTGTATAATTTTTCAGAAAATATGAGATGGCAGCACACACAACATGTCTTACAGCTGGTCTTTGTTTCTGAAGACATGTTTTCGGTTGGGAGCTGCCAAGTACGAAATATGTAGCCAAATTCACACCCCCAGCAGATTAAACAGCGGCGTGTCACACACCTGGAGGATATCTGTCCGACAGCCGCCCTCGTTTCCACTCTCCTCACGACAGAGGTTGCTGCTCTCTCGTTTTTTTCTTGCTTTTAATGGTTACAGACTTAGGCAGTGGTGTCAAAATTTATGAGGGACTCGTCCCTCAGGGAAGGACAAGGAGAGAATTAGTGGATGAGAGAAAGAGAGAGTGTGTGTGTGTGCGAAGGAAAGAATAAGTAAGTATGAAAAGGACAGCCAATGCTACAGTATGAATCTCCTGAGCAGAAATCGCCAACATAAGGCAGTTTGATTGGCGGCAAGTGGGTGTGAAGAAATGAATCATCCAGTCTCTGTTTTTAAAAAAGAACTTTTCCTTTTCTTCTGCTTTTCTTTCATCCCAAAGCCTGCTTCATCCTCCTCCTCATCAAGCCTTTAGCCTCCCAGACATTTTTATTGGGCTGTTAAAGAGGTCATTTGGGAAAAATAGCCTTCACTGTCACTGTTTCCCGTCCTTCTAAGGATCCAAACAGTGTATGTTCACCAGATCACATCAGTATAGAGTATGCAGGAATATAATTGTGTTGATTAATGTGGAATCAAGGCTAAGGGTGAGGAGGACGAGATTAGCTTTGTTCCCAAACATATTGAGCTGCCTACCTAGACTGTATTTTAAGACATCATCTTCTGAAACCGGATCCAAAACGTAGGCAGCATGATGTTGCCTTTTAAGGCCTTATTATAATTCAAAAACGAGTATCTTTCATTGAGAATGCAATCCCAGAATGCATTGCTCAGTCAATAAGATCAGGCAGCAAGATTTTGAATATTTTCATTCAGCATGGATGCATTAACTTGATTTAAAAGTGACTTTAAAAACGTTTACATTGTTGCAAAATATTTCTTTTTCAAATGCTCACATAGCACAATGCTATTGCTAACATCAAACTCCATTGGAATTATTTCCGTGTGCTGCGCATAAGGAGTGCTATTTGTGTGCTATGCAGAAATACACGTCTGAAATAAGTTATTTAGTTTTTTTTATCCTAACTTAAAAGACAGCTGTCTATGTAGACAGCAAGACAGCTCGCTAGGTTTTGTAACAGAATTGTTGATTCGTCATTGCTCTCTCATTTACGTGTTCTGTCACTTGTCGGTTCTACGTCGCTCTCTCGTTATGCACCAGATCTTTTCTTCATTTCCACGCAAATGTGACGACCCAGTCGCCTAATGCTTTGTGACAAGTCACAAAACCTTGTTACATTAATCATTGCGGGATGTGCTCTGTCACACACACCATCTGAATGATTTCCTCAAAGATCTGCCCATAAACTCCTTACCCTAACCATTAAAAAAAAAAAACAGATATTTTCCAAACCAAAAATGGTTATCCTGCATGAGAGAGGTGTGGTGTTGGATTAATGTCATAATCTGCTCAAGCAAAGAGGCGATTTGTGATTTATTTGTTTTTTTTTTTACATTTATGAATGCTGTTTTTACATTTTGTGATGCTTCCTTTCTCTTGCAGGTGACATCACTCAGAAAGGATACGAGAAGAAGAGGTCAAAACTGCTCGGAGCGTATCTGCCACATCCTCCAGGTTAGAGTCCCAACTCTCACCTCACATTTAGAGGGTCACAGACTGCATTTGCACAGGTTTAACAGTTGACTGAACCAGCTTTTCTACAGCAGATTGGCTTGCATTTCTTTCTCTCTTTTAAACAGATCATAAAAACTGGGAATTGGTTTCCTATGTTTTAATATTCTAAGCTTTCTGGATTTCACAGTCACAGATAGGGTTCCAACTTTAATCATGCATATGCGATTTAATTGCCATTTTATCATCTAACAGACAAGAAATTGTTTTCTTAGAGAACTTATGTTTTATGATTTGAAGTAACATTCCTGCTGGAGCACTTAAAGTTAACCGTATTCTGGTCAAATGTGGGCAAAATAGTTTTGATTTATTTTTAAAAAATACTTCCCTTGATCTGAGCGGTATAAGACTTGGCGACTTTTCCTAAGTTTGCCTCCTGAACACACTTTTTTTTTTGACTCAAGTCTACAATGTTAAGTGGGTGAAAATAAACCCTCCTTAATCTTGTATTTGGGTTAAAAATGGGCACCCATAGAAATGAATGGGAAAAACTGTAATTTAGACCATTCTAAAATAAGCCAAAATAAGACACAGCGAAGTCACTTTATCTTTAGGTTTTAGCTCTGAGAACTTATTGGAATTATATTTTAATGTAGTTAAAAAATTTTTAAAAATAAAACATAAAAATGAGCATAATTTACATAGAAAATATGGTATTTTTTTTAAGTAAATAAATTCAAAAATTAACAAAATAAAAAAACACCATAAATGGATAGACAAAACTTTATCAAAGACAGTGATATAAAATTTATGATAAATATTAAGTCCTCTGTGCCGACATTTGTCCACAATAACAGGAATAAGGGCTATAATGTGAATACGGTTTGAGGGCTATGTAATAATATGAATGTTTAGATGTAGGTCACATGATCCGATATCCGATTAAGAAATGCATTTGAAAGTAGCCCACATCAAATGTGGAAAAATTGGAAGAAGATTCAATCTCAGCCAGCTAAAGGTGAAAATAATCCGAATCGGTTGAAAGTGTAAATGTAGCTTTAAAGTTTGAAGTTCCAACGGCTCTATTTAGTCTTTTTACTCCTGCGAAAATCTTATTTGGAAAGCGAGGCCATCCATAACCCAATCCAGCCCCAGACTTAATCAGTCTATTTGCCTGCTTGTTCTTCAGTGCTGCTTTAAAATGAGGTGATAAGTGACTGTAGGCACCAGAATTAAGAGGCTCCTCTAAGCTCTGCTCAAGAGCTTCATAAAAGGTGCTTAGAAGAAGTTTTTGCTATCGTTTCATTGAACTGAAACAACCTCTTCTTAAGAATATTACTGGGAAAGAAATCAAATGTTCAGTGTTGCTTTTCAATACATGCTTTCATTAACACAGTCACCCGTTTAAGTGCACTTAAATATTTTGCATTTAGACTATTGATAAAACGCAGAGTGTCTCCAGTCTTTAGATGGCTTTAGTCTTTTAAAAGTGCGTCTCCATCATTAAAAGGAAGGGATAGGTAAAGTAATTGCTTGGTGTTGAAGAACGTTTTAAGAAGAACTGCTTTTTGATGATTTATTCTCTATTAAAGTTATCCCAGACAGTATTCATAGCATATTTAGACTAGGCTAGTTTCACAATCTCTCCTTGCTTTATGACTTACAATACAAATATGAGCTTGTTTTATGAATCAGTTCAAATTTATTCAAAATTCTCTCAAAAATGTTCATGGAATTGTTTTTGTAAAAGTAGATAAATATTGCTATAATTATTTTTAAATGGGGGCATATAATTATTATTATAATGGTCTTTGGAAAATTTATTATAACTTTTTTTTTACTTGATGTTTTAGTCCTCTTTTTGAAGGCAGTTCACGGCAAATGCGTAAATATCAAGACATTTTTCTTCAAATGGCTGGAAAAAATATTAAGATATTATATTTGAACTATATCAACCAGGCTTACTTACAAAGATAGTGCTGCTTTTAGAGTTTGGTCAGAGTTTATGTAACTTTTGAAGGTCTCTGATTTGTGCTCGGCATGTCTGGCTGCATTGTTGATTAGCAAGGCTTCTGTTGCCATAGCAACAGGCAGCCCGCATATTCCCAGTCTGGCTCCCGGTGAAAAAAAATACATGACATCATGCTCAGGCACAAAGCATGTATCGTGGCGCGAAGAGCGGCATGCGCCAGACTCGACGCAACGCCTCCATTCCCGCTGGATCTCGTGTTATTTAACAGTCCCATGACGACATGAACTAGTTTAACGATCAGTCGTTTATGTAGTGGAACAAGGGAACGTGGCACTGTCACACCTCCCTCAGTGCCCAGCCTGATTGTGTGTGTGTCTCCTAGTTCTTAAGAGCATCAGGTTACCAACACAGAGGAGAGATTGTTTCCGCCGCTGCCTTTCACTGAATGACATGCATACTTAGACCTTAACCCAATCAGTATTGATCGGTGACTGTTACCCATGGCTTTTTAGTTGGAGGAAGAGTGCGTGCTCATTGTACTTGAGTCAGAAAATCACATCCTCCGCTGCATGAGCTGGTGTATGATTCTTCTGACTTAACCTGCTGTCTCACCTTCTGCCTTATTGAATGAATAAATCCACTGGCTGATGTCTTCGGCTATGTCAGCGCGGGGCCGAAATTGATTTCTCCTGCTTGCACACTCTTGGCTGGAGCGCTGAGCGCAACCTGGGCCGCCTCACGTGTCCTGAGATCTGCCAGGGCGAGCAGAGGGGTGCTAAGCTCTCCGCTTAGAGTCCAAGACAACAAAGAACAACTGAACAGAATAGAGCTGGCTCATCACAAGAGTCATTGTGGAACAATCGCTGCTGTGTGTGCCTGGAATTAAATATTTTATTTATTCTCAATTAGGGCTGCGCTGGTATAGACATTTTGGCAAATACAGATAGTCTATAAATGTCCCACATGAAATCTGCAACTTCCTGAAGTAAGCTCTACAGATTTCCACAGAATGTCATTCATAAAATCAAATTTTCAAAAATTATTTTTTTAATTTTGGGCTTCCACATAAGTGAAATCAATATCAAGCTTCAAAACATCACAATCTGTAGAAGAAAGGTTAACTTAACTGTTTAGTGCTTTTTTAATTAAAACTTTTTTTACATAAACATAATGTACTGTATTTTAGGAAGGTTACATACTTTTGGCATGTTTGTGTCTTGTCATAGGGAAAAAATACTGTCATTATCCACCTTATTCTTACGCCCCATGACGCTTTGCGAGAATTATGGGAAATATAGGGGTGGTGATGGCGCAGTGGATAAGACACATGCCTTTGGTGCGAGAGACACGGGTTCGAATCCACTGTAAGACACCAATGTGTCCCTGAGCAAGACGCTTAACCCCTAGTTGCTCCACAGGCATGCGACCTCTGACATATATAGCAATTATAAGTCGCTTTGGATAAAAAGCGTCAGCTAAATGAATAAAAATGTATGGGTGTAAGCAATACTGTTAAGCTGTAAACAATCAGTGAAAGCAAAGCCCATCTACCGATATTAGGCTCGCTCTCTGAATGCAATACGCAAAAAAAAGTGTCACAATGCAATGACATTAATTGACTCACCCTTCAACCATCGAACATTAAAATGAAATTTCAAAGTGTAAAAGAACCAACAAGGTACTTTCAACAGAACAAAAATAGCCCCATAAACACGAGTCTTTGGATAAATATCACTGTAGTAGGCAAATATATAGTAGGCCTTAATCAAACATGTTCATTAACTTCAGCATTACGTGACACTATATCAAAGTGATTTTCGTCATTTTGACGCGTACTAAATTGCATTTACCTGTGAAAACAAACCTGGAAAGGGATGTGAGGATTTGAAGAGAATAACGAGATTCTTCGTGCATTCCAGTGAATTATTAATGGAATATCGTAAATTAAATTCGGGAGAACAGACCACAAATGTGCTGAATATGTTGATCTTTTTCAAGGAAAAAATAAAAATCATCATGAGGAAATGAAAGCAGCAACTGAAAAGAGCTCTTGCCGTAGATATTCTTGTTATAACATGTCACGTTAAACCAATTATTGCGTTATTCTCATGATGTCTGAAAATAAATCATGAAGGAAAATTGACAGCTTATCCAGTCAAACTGACGGATCAGCTTTATTTGTAGGGCAACCTTATGATTTGAAATGATTCGTTTCAGTCTTTTTGAATGGAAGTTCCCCAAACCGGAACTGCCACCCATAATTCAAAACGCAGTAAGGTCGTCAGGAATAAGGTGGATTGTATCTTTAAAAAAAAATAAAAAAATAATAATAATAATATTTGCCCATGCCAATTTCAAATACTGCTGTATCAGAGACCAATAAACATTTCGGTATGAAGAGGTGAGAGATAAACATCAAAGAGACAATATGTTTCAAAGAAAAGCTACCCTGAACTTAGAATGAGAAAAGATAGTAGGTTGTCAATGAGAAATTGAAAGAAGGAAACCCTGATTAAAAGAAGAAACTCTGATTTGTTCTAATTAAAACCAGAACAAATCCGGGTTTCTCTTTGGCCGTCTGTGTGAGAGAATGTTACAGAAAGAGATCAATAAGGTGGATATGTAATAAATGAGTCTCTGGCTGAGACGTGTAATTGTATCTCTCTGTCATTTAGGGCTAGAGGCGTCCATGGCACACGAGCGCCGGCCACCCATGGCGCCCTCCTCCGCTTCACGATACCACCGCAGACGCTCCTCTGGCACCCGGGATGAACGTTACCGGTCAGGTGAGTTTATTCCAGCAGTTTGATGAGTGATCCCTCATGATTCTTAAAATGGAGTGACGTGAAATATTGTAGCTGCCCAGAGTTAATAGTTATGCAGTAAGTAAACTAGAGAAATTAGATGTTTTTTTTAATGGCTGCAAAATAGAATGTTTTTTAATGAGGAATCAAGGAATCAAAATTATTTAGCACCATTGTGAGGTTTCAGGGTTAAAATATACATTTCTTAATATACTTTAAAAACAAAATCCAGATAATTTAGCTTCTTATATCATATATTCACACAAAAACATATTTATATATATATACTTTATACACACAGATAGAACACACATAGATATACCCATATATATAATGAGTCAATTAAAATGTCATGTATTTAAATCATAAACAGTGTGTGTTTGTGTGTCAGATTATGAATTGTTTATCCATCTCGCTTGCCTCCTCCCTATTGGCACATATACAAATATTGATGTTTATGTGTGTGAGTGTACGTATTAAAATCATATCTATATCTGTCTCAGTCTTGTCTCTGTGTGTTCAATAGGCAACCACACATCCATAATACAGAGTTAAAAGAATAAAAATAGGGTTCAGTAGTCATGAGACAGCATTTATTGAGCTTTTCCTATGATTTATGATATTTTTGAGGCAAGTTTTCCATTTAGTTTTAGTTTATTTGTATATATCGAGTAATGCTGACCTGCACTTAACAGGTCCTGACCACTGTCTAATTTTAAAGATGACTTTTAGATGTCATCTTAAAGATGACTCTAATGACTTTTAGTCAGTGATCATGTTTACATGCACAGCGTTTCCTCTGTTAACCTCTTAACTGTCACCCTCCTTTTTTTGAATAGACATGGAAATGCACATTTCAAACTGAAATGGTTGTAATTCAAGAATGCTTTGGAATATAGACATAAGATTGGTCTCGTTTTAAAGAAGACATTTGGCAGATTTTTGTCGGATTGAAATAAATTAAGAAAGTGAAGTTATAGGAGTTTGAGTTTATGGATGTAAAAAAAAATAATTCTTCATATTTTATATAAAATATATATTTTCAAAACCTGGGCTACTCTAAAACTACAGAAAAGTGAAAGCCAAAAATCTGAACCAGTTGTGTTTAAA
The DNA here is from genome assembly GCF_988280905.1 of Pimephales promelas. Classification (NCBI taxonomy): domain Eukaryota; kingdom Metazoa; phylum Chordata; class Actinopteri; order Cypriniformes; family Leuciscidae; genus Pimephales; species Pimephales promelas. The sequence goes on from NC_142790.1 coordinate 22,651,533, forward strand.
ATTTTATGTTGATATCTCAAAAAATGAGCTTTCTGTGAGATTTTGTTTGGGCGCAGTACCAAACATTTTCACTAGGGCACAACCAGACTCCATTACTGCCCATATAAGGGCGCCTCCATTTCCATATGTGTTTTTAGTGATCTGAATCATTATTTTCACAATTTTTACACAAGTTATGAAGTAGAGATCCTATTCAGATGTAGTAAGGGACGTTTGGCAGATTTTGATATGAATTCAACCTCTAAGAAATGCATACAAAGAACACGCATGCGCATTATAGCTTATTGCCACAACACAAATGGTGATTTTTTTTGTTGTTGTAATATTTAAAACATTTTCAGACATTTTTTTCTAAAATAATTGAATGGATGCAATCTTTTGAACTCTTGGCATGAAAACAAACTGAGGTTTCTACTTTTGTTCATGATTCTTCATGTTCATTGCTATTTCAAAATAAAGGTCTGAACACGCTTTATGAGTATGAAAATATTCTTGTTGCAAATTGATAAATTACGGCTCCTGTGTAATTTATTTTGAAAATCAGTCACCAAATATGGAAGCTAGAGATTGTAAGCTTTCAAATGATATATAGTTTGTCAATATTAATTAAGCTCTATATTCTGGTTATGACTTTATTCTGAAAAATACAGTTACGTTTTCCTCAGCCAATGGTTTACATGTAATCCACATATTTAATGAACACATTCTTTAGCAGTTCCCTTTAACTGCATTTGGAACCTTAATTAAATAAGAATATCGGAATAGTCTTGTATAGACGTGTAAACACAGTCAGTGTGTTGATGGAATATGTTGTTCTGTATCTCATTAGAGAGTCCAAATAACAGCTTGGATTATTAAAAGCCATGACTCTGTCAGCGCGAGGAGTGCAGCCGTGGGTACAATGTACAGTCAACTCTCTCACACACACATATACACACTCACACTGAAATGAGTCAGTATTGCAAGATCACAGAAGGGCTGGAGGTGGTGGCTTGGCTCTCGTCATACACTCTCGCGATCATCATCATGTTAGACTCATCTCATCCACGTCACTGTAAACACCAGCTTGGAGGTAAGCGGCCAGTTAATACAGATTCACTTCATTTAATTTCTCATTTTTTTTTTCATCCTCAGATGTCCACACAGAAGCAGTACAAGCAGCACTAGCCAAACACAAGGAGAGGAAAATGGCCGTTCCTATGCCGTCCAAACGACGATCTCTAGTGGTACAGACCTCTATGGATGCCTACACCCCCCCAGGTGAGCTTCACACCTAATTCTAAATCATCATTCATTTAAAGTCAACATGAAATCAAATATAAATGCACTCTTACTTTCTTAAAAAGATTTGGTCATCATTTATTCACCTCCATGTTGTTCCAGACCTATATGACATTATTCTTTCTACAAAACTCAAAAGATATTTATATATTTTTTTTAACCAGTGTTATTTTGCTCCACTTCTCAAACAACCTTTTCAGCTAATGTCTTCTAGGGTGTGGAGGAAAGGAAAATAGTGCTAATCAATAGCCAAATAGCGATATTGGCTGTGTCCGAAATCTTCACTCAAACCACTACTCCCTACCCCCTATGTAAGGAGTAGGGAGTAGAGCACTATATAGTGAGCTCACCTGCATAATAGAAGCACCACTTTCGGACACTACTCGATCGTCTCTCGGCGCCGTTGATTACGTAATTGCTGTCGCCCGTCTGTCTTTTTTACGATCAGCGCAATGCATGATGGTACAGTATGTAGGGCTTGGGTTAGTGACCATCAGTTGTACACTACTTTTCAAAATGCATTCTGGGATACATTGAGTGGACTATATAGGGTATAATAATCATCACTATACATTCGGACAGCACTACAAAATGGCGAGCTCACTATATAGTCCACTAGATAGATTTCGGACACAGCCATTGGTTTAGGCTACTTCTGTATGAAGTGCAGCCTTTCTAAAATCCTCGATTTTCTAAAACGCCTACTTTTCATAATATAAAATAATTTAATGATGTACATTTATATATTTTTATTTGAATGAATGCTTGCAATAAAAATACAAATATTACTTTGACATCAGGACCTGTTGCTAAAAAGAAATAAAATATATATATATAAATAAATATTATTTTTATCAATCTTTATAAGAACCTGTTGCTAAAAAGATTATTATTATTTTTATCAATTTTTCATGACCGAATCAATTCCTTAAGAATGCTTTTTCTTTTGGAAATGTTTCTATTTTTCATTGATAAATCCATCCAATGGGTTGCAAATCCCTTTTCATGTTGACTTTAAGTGCACTTGTCCACCTTCTGGGCTGAGTGTTGAGTGGGTCTGAGTGACTCTCACTAGGCCTCTCCCCCCTCTCCTCTCTGCCCCCCCTGACAGACACCTCGTCCGGCTCGGAGGAGGAGGGCGGCCAGGGTGAGGGTACCCCCACCTCCAGCCAGGGCAGCGTCAGCATGGAGCACTGGATCAGTCGGGCCATCCACCAGGGTTCCACCACCTCCTCCTCCTCATCATCAACGCAGAGTGGGGGCAGCGGAGCGGCTGGGCGGCTGGCTGACGTCCTGGCTCAAACCCATGTCGGCAAATCAGGTAACGCCCCGCCTCGGCAAACCCCGCTTCCACATCTATTCCTCAGCCACTCACTCCCACAACTCCTGCCATGCTTCTAAACCCTGCCTCGCTCGCCTATGTGTGTTCTCCACACCTTCTTTTGCTCCTTATTGTATATCTGTGCTGTCGTTGGACCACGCTTGCCGTCATTGACATAAATCAGTGGTAATCGCATCTGAAATTGACTGTCGACAGGTTTAACTGTTAAATCAGTAAATAATCATTAATGTTTGTCCGCGGTGCTCAACAATAAGGAGGGTCTGCAGCCAGTTTGGGGGATGAGAGAACAAGATTGTCACATTGATCACTGTATTACATTTGTTGATCACGTGTTTGTGTTTTTATGACTTGCCAACATAACATTTTCTCTGATAATTGAGATGATGTTGTTAATTCTGATGATTTATGTCACTAAGTCTGTGTCTTAATTGTGCAAATGATTTATGATTAGTTCTTGCAGCAACCGCTAGAATGGGTCAAATCATAAATCACTGTAGCTCCATGTTATTATTGTTAAAAAACAAATGTATAAATGATATATTATTGTAAGAAATGACATTTTAAATAATAATTATAAATAAACAATAATCACAGAATAATTTATTTATATAAAATGTATATTTAAGTGAAAGAAAAAAATGAAAAAAAAAAAATTAAGAAATTTATATTCAAGACAATTTCACATTTAAAAATTAATATATATATATATATATATATATATATAATTTATTATATATTATTTTATTTTTTCATGATCCATTCAGTTCCTTATGGATACATTTATATCCCTAATTGTTTTCTTTTTAGAATTTTCTTCTTTAAAACAAAAAGACAAAAAAAAATCTTCAATAAAAAAATATAAATGTATTTCTTTCTGACACATGTAAAAGCCAGTAAAATTATTATAATTTAATTTAATATTTACTATTGTTGTGTATTATTTATTTAATTAAAAAAACATAATTTAATTTAGTTATTTTTTTAATTTTTATTTTTTTTTAGATATTTTTTATTTTTTTTAGATATTTTTAATTTATTTTGTTGTTGTGTACAAATCTACTGCCCTAACCGGACCAGCTGAAAACATCCTTATTGTTGAGCCCTGAGGTGACAATTCAGTCAACATCGAGTCAGTTACACCCTCCCGTTCTGTCTGTTTAAAGTAGCCTGTGCTGAACAGATGTTAAATCTATCCAGCCAGCTGATTTTTAATGTAAACAAAGAAAGCAGCAGGAAGAGGAAAGAGTTTTACTGCAACTTTCCCCTCCTCCACTCAGAGGCCAGTGAAAGACAGAATACTCATTTTCAAAAACCTCACGAACCCTCTGTATCCAGAGGGCTTAGATATGTAGACTGTGGCTAAGTGATGAACTCCGGTGTCTTAATAGAGCTATGATGGTATGTAGGAATGCCCTGTGGAGCAGTTTAATGTCTAAAGAAAGGAACTCATCTCTTTCACACTGTCCTGTTACCTCTCTCCCTTCATATCTTTTTTATTTCCCCTCACTTTCTACCTCAGTTTCCCTTTCCTGTATCAACTTTCCTTCCTGTTGTGTGATTTAATCACTCTATCCTCATTTCTTTTCCTTCTTCCCCATTTTCTTTTTTCTTAAGGGCATTTTACACGGTGCACGATAAGCAATACGTTTTACCAGATCTTTTCCATACACACAACAATTGATGGCAAACGTTGCCTGCTACTGCTTTAGCTCAGCGAAAACATTTCTGAATGAAGTGATAACTGTAAGCATTATATTCCATGTTTCATATAAGGCATAAATAATTAACCTACCCTATTAAAAAAAAAAAATCCAGCCATTTTAATAGCAGGTTTAAAGCCTGTTCACACCAAGAAGAATAACTATAAAGATAACTGTAACTTCATTGTAGTCCACATGAAAAGACAATAATAAGCGCACACTGAAGTTATCTCGCTTTTTAAAGTCGGGTGGATTCTGATTGGCTGTCAATGTTTTAATCTGAAAAAAAAAAATTGTTCTGAAAGTAAGTACATCAATATAATGTCTCTGTGTTGTTCTCTTTATAGTTATGGTGTGGACACTATTCTCAAATAATTCAAACTTTTATTAAAACATAGTTAGTTATCATTCTTGTTCTGCTCGTCTTAGCTGGTTTTGCTAGTCTTACATGCTAAAAAACTTCTTTAAAACCAGCTAAACAAACAGCTTGACCAATCCCGAAGACCAACTCACCAATGTAGGCTGTTTTTGTTGAGCAGGAAACAAAATAAAATGGCCTATAAAATAGGCTAACCTTGAATAGAAATAAATGTGATTGGTGGGCTGACATTTGCTGTCTGAAATCACTCATTCTTTTACTCATTCACATTGTGTGGGCAGCAGGGAGCAATTTTAGACACATCAATTCTGAAAATGACTAAACGCATTAAAATGCAGTTTGATTGGTTGGAGAATACTGACAACATACAACAGTGATTGGTCAACGACACACAAAATCTGGGCAAGCTTTCCTTGAAAATAAACTCGTGGTCACCGTGTAAAATAGCCTTTCGATTCTCTCTCTCTCTCTCTCTTACTTCCTTTTTGTCCTCCTACATGGTAATGTTGTGGTACCATCTAAAAGCAGACAACCAACCTCGAGAGACTCGGTCGCGTTCGAAGCTCTCAGAACATTGTTAGTGCGTATTTAGGAACTCAGCAAGGATGGTTAATGTCTCTCTCGGAAATGTTTAAACACTGGACCAGGCACAAAGTTCTACAAGTGCTTCCTAGGTTGTTGCTTTTGTCCCGTTTTCCCATATTTGTCCTGTACCGTTGGGAGAAACATGGCAGTGTGGGTGCCCCTGTAGGAATGCTCAATCATTCCCACCTTCTCCGTTCCCCCTTCCCCTTCCATGCAAGACATCCAGAGTCTTCGTTACTCTGTTGGGAACATGGCACCGTCCATGCTCGGCTCATCAGCCCCCGTCCCTCCTGCCCATCCATGCCTGCGGTCAGTGAGGAAGTGGACGGCTCTTAAGGTTCTGGTTCTCCCCCTTCCTCCCTTCCCCATCCAGGGCCGATCGCTCACCTCTCGTTGAAAAGGAAAACTATGCTTGGCGTAGCAGAGAACGGAAATTTGCGGCGCTCCTGTGAGTTCGGATCAGATCTTCTCTGGCCGCCACCCTTGGAGTCGGATGGTCAGTATACTAACTGATGCTACACACACACTTACATCATGAACTTGCCCCAATCATCCAATCATCCAGACCGTCTTTGTGTCCTCCATGTGGTTCTCTCTGGAGTCTGGGGGACGACGGGCCCCTCGGTGTGTTTGTGTTTGGAGTAGCGTGCTGTGAATCTTATGACCTGATATGTTTGAACGTCAATTCTTCTCTGTGTGTACGATTAAGTGAGCACAGTTCTCTTAGAACAGTTATGAGACGTTGTTTGTGCTGTTGAATTTGAAATATGGTCTCTCTGTGAGTAGTAGTGACTGTGTATCTTGTGTGTTTTCTAGATATTTGTTTATTTTATTAAATTATGAAGTGTGAAATGCTGTTTTATCAGGCGTCCAGTCTGCTTTTAGATGTCCATTCTTTGTCTATATGTGCTTATCGTTGCTGTCCATTCCCTACCGTGTGTTTTTCAAGGAATAGTTCACTCAAAATTTAAATTCTGTCATAATTTGGTCACCTCTTTAAACTCTCTAAATATGTATGTCTTTCTTTTTTCTGTGGAAAACAAAAGGAACATAAATGTTCACACTGCCTTTTTCATACACTGAAAGTGAATGGTGACTAGGGCTGGGTATCGTTTAAAAAAGTTCGATACCGGCTCCTGAACGATACTTTTTTCGATACCAATTTTATGAAATCCATTTTAACAAGATTACATAACACATTAACTCAAAAAACCTTTGGTTTTATTTTTTATTTTTTTTTCAGTTTGACTCATACTCCTTAGCCAGTGCATAAAGGAACATATATATTTTTTGATTTTGTGTTGTTGTGCATTTCATATGTATTTGTTTGAGTACTGATTTAACGAGTTAACCCCTTAGGTATTGAAATCTGGTACCGAACAAGTAATTTTTGGATACTCGATAGTATCAAGGCAATTCGGTCGGTACCTAAAAAGTATCGAAATCGGTACCCAGCCCTAATGGTGACCGGTGGCTAGGCACCATACAATCATTATACTAGTTGTCCATAAAAGTTTGACACTATTTTCCAAGTCTTCTGAACCCATATGATAACTGTAAGAAGCAGACTGAAGTTTAAAATCATTCTTGTCTCCTATGGTCATCATTCACTTACACTGTATGGAAAAGAGCAGCTGAGACATTCTGCATAATATCTTCTTTTATGTTCCACTGAAGAAAGAATGTTAAACAATTATAACAGAGATATCTTTTTTGTGTGCACTATTGCTTTAAATGTCAGTGTTTTGTGCTACCTGTCACTACTACCTCTGTTTATCTGTTAAACATGCATGATTATTTCTCTAAATGTTATTTGCATTTAACCATTACATTTTCTCATTGAAACACAGGCACATGCTATTGTCATACACTATTCATAAGTGTGGGGTCATTAAGATTTTTTATTATTATTAAAGAAATTAATACTTTTTTTAATCAACAACCATGCATTAAATTGATCAAAAGTAACAGTAAGTATAAGTAACTTTTCAACTACATGTCAAGTAACTGTCAGTAGACTGTTAGGTTATGGTTAGGTGTTAGGCTTTGGGTTAGGAGAATAAGTTTACTTGTAGTCGCCAAGTTATAGTCAGTTGAATGTCTGTTGGGGGACCAACAAAATAAAGTGTTAGCAGATATTAAGCTGACAGTCTACTAATACTCTATTGACAGTTAGTTGATATGTAGTTGAAAAGTTATTTTTAGTTAGTAGAATGTCTGAAGTGGACTATCGAAATAAAGTGTTACCTAATATTTTGCTATATTACTGTTTTTACTGTATTTTTGATCGAACAAATTCAGCCTTGGTGAGCATAAGAGACTTATTTAAAAAAAATAATAAAAAAAATAGGGCTGTCAAACGATTAATCGCGATTAATCGCATCCAAAATAAAAGTTTGTGTTTACATAATATATGTGGGTGCACTGTGTATAATTATTTTGTATATATATAAATACACACACATGCATGTATATTTAAGAAAAAAATATTATTTAGATATAAATATTTATATTTATATATAATATAAATTATATATAAATCTATATACAGTATATACATTAAAATATTTCTTAAATATATACAAGTGTGTATTTATATATAGAAAATAATCATACACAGTGCACCCACATATATTATGTAAACACAAACTTTTATTTTGGAAGCGATTGATCGTTTGACTGCCCTAAAAAAAATCTTACCAACCCAAAACTGTTCAACTCTAGGTAAGGTGTTTTGATAAATTTCTTATATCACATACTTCAGTTTATATATAAAGTGTCCCAAATGTTTTTGAATAGTAATTAAACCAAAGATATTCTCATTTTTGAATGAGGTAATGAATAAAAAACTGATTGTAATATTCATTCTCATGCGTCTCTCCGGACTAAAAATAATCTGTTTGTCTGGGGTTTTCTAGTCTCAGTGACGCAGATTTGGCAGCGTTCTTTTTTTTTTTTTTTCTCACGTGACTCAAGATGTCATTTTTATTTGTTCTCCTGCAAGCACCTCTGGGCTTTGAGGAAACTCCTTTTCCACCACATTAGTGTCCGTGTCACTGAAGAGCAGGGGGGTGGGGTGAAGAAAGAGAGAGAGAGTGATAGAGGGAGAGAGTATAGATGTGGGTTATTTTCAGCATGTTACGCAAGGACTCTAGCTGCTGGGTGTTTTCTCGTACACTCATCACGGATGATAAAGGCAGGAGACGAGGCAGGGAGGCCAGTGATGAAGCAGGAGATGAGGTAGTATATAAGGCAGGAAGGTCGAATATGAGGCAGGGAGGGAGTCTGGAGATTGATTTCCCAATTTCACTCGGTTCTGATTCACAAAGCTCTCATGCTAATTTGATTCCATTTCTGATTTGATTCGATTTTAATTCATTTGGGGGTATTTTAACTATGATATATTCATTTTGATTACATATTCTTACAGATGGAATAAAATCTCTCCAACAATGCTTTGAATGTTTCGGACCACTAACTTATCTTTGTTTAACCATTCTTTAAAAGAACTGGCTCATAGGAGTTATTTGTTTCAGGAGTTGGGCTCCACTGGTCACGCTTTATGTTATTGATTAACTACAAAGAAGCGGCTCATAAGAGTAATTTCTTCATGAACCGAACTCTTCTAGCTGCGCTCGACTGTATTTGTTTGATTCACTAAAAAGAACAGGCTCATAAATTAATTTGTTTCTGAGGTGGGCTGCGCAGGTTGCATTGCATGTTATTGATTAGAAAACAAGCAGGTCCTAACCCATTAGTTCAAGAATCAGACTACTCCAGTAACGCTTTATCTTTTCTCATCTGTTCTTGAATCAGGTTTCACGGATGACGCTATGTTTTTATTTTGCTAAAGTACTTTTTCATCTTAGGGTGCTTTCACACCATCCTCATTTAGTTCATTTGAATCGCTCTCGTAGTTCGTTGTCCCCTTGGTGCGGTTACTTTGGGCTGGTTGAACGCAGCAATCACACCCGGGTGCGCACCAAAAACGGACCAAACAAGTGTACCGACACTTTCTAACGAACCTCAAACAGACTCAACTGTCAAAGAACTGTGCATTGTTTGGACTAAACCATCTGCCGTAGTCAGCTGCACTGTGCATTATGGGATGAGAACTAATGTTTATTGACAGTTTGCGTGGAGTTGACACAAACTTGGAGTTGTGAGGAGGTGCAGAGCCTCATAGAAATTTGGTCTGATGACCATATTAGGTCCCAACTTTCAAAAACTACGAAGAACGGCAAAATCTTCACTTTGTTTAGCAAACAGCTCAGGGAAAGGGGGTTTCATAATTCATAGATCTGTGTAATTTTCCTCTATGTTAATTCTGACCAATCGAAGTGCAGTATTTGGTCAACGAATGATGTGAATGTTGTCACATGACAGCATTTTGGCTCGTTTCATCAACTGATTCGGACCTGAGCACTCAGTGTGGTGTGAAAAGGAACCAAAACGCCTGAAAATGCCACAAAGTGTCACTTTTCACCCTTGGTCTGGACTACAGTTGTGAAAGCACCCTAAGTCATTCATTTGAGAATCAAGCTAGCCTACTGTATCTTTTTGATTCGCAAAAAAGAACACGCTCATAAAATACATTTGTTTTTGAATAAACTAGACTTTCCGCTGTATGTTTTTGATTTGCTTAAAAAGAACCGACTCAAAAGAGTCATTCTTTCATGATTCGGACTACCCTGTTTTGATTAAGAAAAATAAACCAGCTCACAAGAGTCATTTACATTGTTAATGTATGTTACTGATTCACTAAAAGGAACCGACTTTTTGAGTCTTTTGTTCAAGAATCAGTCTATACTGGTAATGTTGGTAGTTTTTAAAGAGCAGGCTCATAAGGGTCATTCAATCGTGAATTGAGCTGCACTGGTTTTTACCCAGGCCTCCTGGAGATGAGGGGGAGTAACAGTAGAGACACATAGTACTGATGGTGGGTGGAAGCTCGGTCCAGGGGTCGTGCCCTTCCTTAGTCACATCCTTCATCACAATCCCCTTTTGTGCTTGGCACGATTCCTCAGACAGGAGGCATCTCGCCTAATCACGTTCATTCTGTTGACTTATCTCTACCAGATTTATGACTACTTCATTTTGTATTTATACATGATAATTCGGGTCAGAAACCGAATGATTTATGAAACAGTTTCTCTACTGTATAAAGTAATTCACTGAAATATACCACTCTATCTAATTTTGATATTAATGTATCATATCAGTCAGATACGAACTCAGGGTCTGCATGAAGTTTCATTACATTGAAAACCATCTATGCTGAGCTGAAGCTAAGCAGCTAAAAGCCTTGGACTGTGTCGTCCTTGATCACAGTGGACGTTTCTGTTAGGGCCGTTTCGCGTGTTTTATGGTGGAGGAGAAATAGTGCTGCCTCATTGGCATTCTCCTCGTTCCCGGTGTCAAAATTACACACGGCCGGTTATTTCTCTCCGAACGGCTCGATTGGATGGAGCGTGGGATGAAATTGTAAGAAACTTGTGACACTTTATGAGCTTTTAGTGAAAGGCTCACCCACTGACATCTGCCATTTGAAATCATACAAAAAAGGAAAGTGAAATTTATTTACTTGACGTTAGACCACACAAACTCCGTAGGAATATCATAATGGTAATACGTGGCAGCCAAGGGCACCGAATGTGAAAGAGACGTTTCAGGAGCGAGCTGAGGGGAATGAGAAAGAAGCCGCAGACAGCTGAGAATTTATGATCTGAGAAGGAGGGTGAACGGTGAGAGAGAAGCCCAGCGGACTCACCGAGTGGAAATAAAAGGAGCAGTAATTAAGGAAAGGATGAAAAAGCTCTCCTCTGTGCGTCTCTTCGTTCCATCCGTCTCTCTCTTTCGGAGACATGTGCATGTTTTCCTCAAAATCACTTCCTGAATGCCTCCCACCCTCTTCCTTTTAACCGTAAACAATGTGCCAAGTGAGTCAGGGCTCTTTATCAAATGCAGGTAGGACTGAAATCTTTCTAGCCAATCCAGTTCAAATGTTTTTTTTTGGAATATGATAGTTAGTTATTAGCTGCAAAAAGAGTTGCCAGCTGGTTTATAGTTGGTTAGGGCTGGCCATTAGATTGGTTATTCAATGTATAATATAGATTAGCAAATGACCAATTTGAACCCGACATACGTTTATGGAACATGATAGTTGGTTTACGGCTGGTTCAGATGGGTCATTTTCTGGCCGATATATATTACAGTATAACCACTTAACTAGAGTTTCTCATCCTGCATTTTGGTTCCTCCTCATATTCCCAAATCCAGAAAATCACTCAGCCCCTCCAGACGTCACCACCTACACCTCCGAACATCCCGTTCAGGTTGAGAGGCCACAGGTGTCCACCGTACCCCGGACCACTCCCAAATATGGCAACGCCGAACTCATGGAGACCGGAGATGGTGAGGGCACATGAATGTGTGTGAAAGAAAAGGAGTGAGGTTTTAGAGACAGTAATGACATTTTCATTTCAAACATTACAATAAGCTTTGAAAGATTTACATGAGTCATTTTCCTCAATCATTTTGACAACCCATCTAGCATTTCTCTTCCACCCTAACCATATTTATTTTGGCTGATGGTTTTATTCAGAGCAACTTGCATATAGTCCCCCTGCAGCAACCTGGGGTTAAGGACACATGAAAATGTTTACTGTTAGTTCATATATATTCACATATATATTCATACAGTGTATATATATATATATATATATATATATATATATATATATAAGAATGTAAGTGTTATGAAGCTGTGATTGAGGGCATTGATCCCACTCTTATATTATTACGCTTTAATGTGATCTCTTGGGGACGCCCCTGAAGGCTGGATTTGATTGCATCTGTCAGAGGCATTAATCAATAATGTTTGCAAAATTGATTTGTTAGGGATAAGATGAAAATTGAGGTGTTTGATACGGAAGTATACACAACAGTGGGGAGTTGAAACATCTTCATTTTACACATTCAGCCGTCCATCAAATCCGTTTACGGCTAGTCGTTTAGACCCAGTCAGCCTTGTGTGTGTGTGTGTGTGTAGGCTCATTCAGGCAGATTCAGGAAAATTTGATTTATGTGTGAGTGATAATATTCCTTTTTGTTTTTGCTTGTTTTTTGTCAAGGTTTGTGTGCATTTGTGCATTAACATGTATGTTTGCTTCATAGGAGTCCCTGTTAGCAGTCGTGTTTCAGCTAAAATCCAGCAACTTGTGAACACACTAAAGCAGCCCAGACGACCTCCGCTTCGAGAGTTTTTTGTTGATGATTTCGAAGAGCTCCTAGAAGGTGAGTGTTTGACTCATCATCACAGTTTCACAGTTTTTTTGGAGCTATTCTTATAAACAAACACACATAATGATGCCTGATTCGCAAACAAAACAATCTTTTGAATCGGTTGTTTTGAATGATTTGGTTGAATCAATCATCCAAATCAGCTACAGTAAGTCAGCTTACTGAAAACATTGTAATGAACAGCATTTAATTAAATGTCCAGTGATGTGTGGTGATTCAAATGAACCGTTGATTTAAGGATTCACTGTTCATTGAACCAATTTACTAAAACATGGATGATTTTTTGCCTCATGGATGATTTGCATGTTTTGCCCCTTCCATCTTGTTTCATTCAGTCCAACAGCCTGACCCCAACCAGCCACGGCCGGAGGGCGCTCAGATGATCGCTATTCGAGGGGAACCGCTGGGAGTGGTCACTAATTGGCCACCATCTTTGGAAGCTGCACTGCAACGCTGGGGGACCATCTCGCCTAAAGCGCCCTGCCTGACCACCATGGACACCAACGGCAAACCCCTCTACGTCCTTACTTATGGTAATATAACCATATTTAACTACAACCATACATATAATGACCAACATCTGCATACAAACATACTGGAACAAAATAATACTATATTAGAGCAGAATCATATAATATGTGATACTTTTCATACTCATAAACTCTTTCATATTTCGGAGTATTATTTGGGACCACACAGTCTGATACACTGACCCCGAAAAGTCAAGCTTAAGGTATAAATATATACATTTATATTATAAAGGTCTAAATACATTTACTTTATCATAAATCATATTTTATCGTAAACAAAATCTTTATTATATGTCAAACAAAGTAGCGCTATTTATTTTAAAGAAATAGCACAAACACTTTACAAACAAGACTTGCACAAACAAGTCTAGTTAGTTTTGAGAAAGGCATAATGTGTTTGCAGATTCCACATAATGTGTTTTTCATATTTTGCATTAATTCATAAAAATAGTGTATTTTTGGTGCTGTGAATATACTGTTATACCTTTCTATTTTATAGTAACAGAGATACCCTTGTCTCCTTGTTTGTTTATGCTCTGACACGAGAGGGAGATCATTATAGGGCTTTTTTTGTGTGTGGTGTGTGTGTGTGTGTGGTGTGAGGTGACGGTCTCAGTCTCTCAGCTGATTTTACTCGATGATGAGGATCCTGCACATCACTGGTGAGAGTGTGAGGAAGGGTTTGCAGTGTGTGTGTCTGCTGTAATGGATTGGTGTTTCCTCTTTTCTTTTCTTCTTTTGATCATCTTATTGAAAATATTCATTAAGCCACCTGAGCATCATCATTTCTTCTTTACGCACACACGCACACACACGTCACCAGGACGCTCAAAACCCTGACCAAAAGACAACCTCCACTGCCACTCACACAGGTTGCAATGTGAGCCAGAAAAATGAATGGCAAAGGCTGTTTGTGTGGCGCATTAACACCCCCCCCCCCCTCCCCCTCAGAGCTCACCGAGGAATATCACCCTCCTCCTTAGCTCGTTAAAATCCTCGCTCAAATCAAAAGAGTAATTAACTTTCCACAGAACACAGACGTAAAGCGAGATCACTATCTCATGTGCACCGTTTTGCTTTCACCGGGGTTTCATAACCATGAGTTAAATCCTGATAACAGCGGTTCAAAAATTCAGCAGGACGGAGAAGATACAATTCTGAAACGCCCTGTGTGTGACTCATCCAGATGCTTAAACTTTGAGAAATTTGGCCGTTTGGTTTCAGTCCATGTTTGACCTTCGCTTGCCCTTCAGTGTGTGGAATCTTTTCACTTCTTTCTCTATTTCAGTTTTCTGAGTGTAGAGCTTAGTTTTCTTATACACCATAAAAGTACTCCACTGAAGTCATACGATAGCTTTGTGGCTGGACCAAAAGGGAACTGACTTCATTATTCTCTGAAAATCCCTCTTTGCCTTTAATCTCATTTGCATTTCCTTATACATTTATTCAAACTGTCGGTTCTTGGTTAAGCGATGCAACAACCAATGGTGTTTCACATTCACGTCAAACTTACTCTACCGTTCAAAAGGTTTAGGATTTTTTGAAAGAAATTAATACTTGTATTCCACAAGGATGTATTAAATTGATCACAAATTAGATGAATGGCATTTATGGTGTTAAAAAAGCATTTTATTTATCAAAGAAATCCACAAAAATATTAAGCAGCTGTTTTCAACATCCGTCACAGGAATAAATAAATGTAAGTATTTTAAAGTAGAAAATATTGTTTTTAAATTGTAATAATTGAATTTAACAATATTACTGTTTGAACTTGTTTATTTATTACAAGGACAGTGCATATTAACATGACAAGTCAAACTATGCCAGAGTTAGCCAAAAGGCTAGTTTTCATCTGCAGTCCTGGGCCAGATGTACAATAGGCAACCTAAAATACAATGTAAATACAACAAATATAATTAAAACATAACAAACCAAAACAAAACTCTATACTGTATTAGCACTGTATAACTGTGCTGTATATTAAAATAACTTCGGCCTTGGTGAGCATAAGGTAATTCGTTCAAAAACCTTAAAGGAGCTGTATGTAAGATTGTGGCCAAAACTGGTACTGCAATCACTTTCAAATTACTGTAGAGCAGTGTATCCCCTCCCCGTCCCCCCAAACTCAAGGTTGCCAGATAGGTTGCAGGATCCAGCATTTTTTTTATCCAACACGTTTGTAGCTGCAGCTGTGGTAAGTAGAGCAGAGCTGGCAACCTGGATGCTGCAACACTACTGACTTCGTGATTGGTGGAGGGTGGAGCATCAGACCAAAACACAACATGACACTTTTTAAATGGCAATATCCTTGCTGGACTAACTGTTGTCAGTGATATAAGTAATACGTATTTGAAATGAACATGATTTCTTAATGTCTAGTGACATATCAGGGTCATTTTTGGATTATTTGAAATACATTTCTTACATACAGCTCCTTTAAACTACACGGCATTTTTGGTGAACTGACCCCATAAAAGACAGTTTCTTCTGTACTTCCTTCCACACAGGTAAACTTTGGTCTCGGAGCATCAAAGTAGCTTACAACATCCTCCACAAACTGGGCACAAAACAGGAACCAATGGTCCGACCAGGAGACCGGGTGAGTGTGACTGAACCTATTAAAGCCAGATCCAATTTCAAGTTCAATACAAGTTATCGTCTACATGCTGTCGATTACCACAGAACATTATTTTGTCTTGTTCCTTAATTTTCAAATATACAAATATTTTGTGTACACTAATACACATCAGGCAAGGTTAGATTGCTAAAATACACCTTTAAAAAAAAAAAAAAAAAAATCTGTTTACTTTTTACAGTCTAAATAGTAGCCTACACTGGTAAAAGGATGATTTATTAAAAAACAAAACAAAAAATAAACAAAACAATAAAATGACACAAAATTCGAGCTGCTTTGAAACCCTCTGGAATGCCTTGCCACATAGACTTCAATTATATCGACGTATGTACAATTTTATCTGTTTTTACATAACGAGGGACGAATCAAAATGACCATGGTAATCGTCAACATGCCGCAGATGCTGAACATAGAAAATAACTTGTTTTGAATCCAGAACCTTCCTTTAATGACAGTGTCGTTTCCTGCCGCATGCCTCGGTTTTAAAGCATGTCCCTGTCAGATTAGCATACGCTCGTGTCTGAAGTCTGACACCTTTCCTCTCTTATCACTCCACGAGCAGGTGGCTCTCGTGTTCCCCAACAACGATCCCGCTGCCTTTATGGTCGCCTTTTACGGCTGCCTTCTGGCAGAGGTGGTGCCCGTACCCATCGAAGTGCCACTTACCCGAAAGGTGAGACTAAATATACCACCATGAGAGTCCATGAATGACTGACACATTCTTTAAACCTTCAGGTCTGCTTTTTTGACACCGTAACAAGTTATAGTTCCTACCTACACACAATCCTCCCCTGCAGATCTTTCTTCTCAGCATGGATTCACACTATCGAGTGCCAAACTAACAGTCTTTACGGTGCAAAATATTAATATTTGTTTATGATTCATGTTTAATGGTAACGTATTACAAAGGCCTTCTGGAAACTTGATCTTGTAAATATTGCCGTGTCTCGCTCTCCAGTTCTCTGTCTATTTTGAGATCCGTTATCTTTTTAGAATGTCAGGCTGAATATATCAGCGCAGACCCCTCGAGGTTGAGGTATTGCCTAAGATATGCATGTCGAATTTTAGTGGTCGAAGTAGAGGAGGAGAGCAGCTTTGGCAAGAGTCAGCATGATCATCAGTCCAAAAATTCCAGGAAAGGACCTGGAAACTGGCAGAACACTCTCTGGCTTCCTCTGCATGCAGTGCACTTAGGAAACCAATAAACTTCTGTCAGGTCCAATAGCAGCTGTGTGTTTTTCTGCATGTTTGACTGATAGCACAGCAAAAGTGGGAGAACCATGACACAGTGATTGTGTCTGATGATAATTTTCAGTTACATTTATGCAGTTGGCAGATGCTTTTCTCCAATTCAAGCTTGGCATTTTATAAGGAAATTGAACTAATGACCTTGGAATTGCAAATGCCATGACACCAATGATTTCCATATTCAAATACCATTGTTATCCAACAAAGATAAAAGAGATTTTCAGGTATTATGGGTAAACATCTTTTCTCAGTGTGCTGTCTGTAATAAGTAGGCCGTCACCTCCCCTGCAGTGTATTTTTGCTGCTGTTGTGATGATGGATTTTTAGCTGGTCTTAGCCTATTTCTTTTTCTCTCTCTCTCTCTCTCTGTGTGTGTGTATTAGGATGCAGGAAGTCAACAGATCGGTTTTCTCCTGGGCAGTTGTGGGGTTACAGTGGCTCTGACCAGTGACGCTTGCCACAAAGGCCTTCCGAAAGGACCCACTGGGGAAATACCACAGTTCAAAGGTCAGTGCATTACTACACAACTCCAAAAGTGATGTATAGTGGCATGCAGCCAGAATATAAGTGTAATGTCATGTCCTCTTTTCAGCTAAATATGGCCAAGAACCACCGACCATCTGATTGACATGTAAACCACCAACCACAATTTGCAAACATTGTTTCTAAAAAAAATTTCGGCCCCACTTTATATTAAGTGGCTTTAATTACCATGTAGTTACATTGCAATTAATAATTTGATACAATGGACTTATTGTGTACATAGATGTTTTTACATTGTACTTATATTTAAAAAATACCAGCATGTAGTTACAGCCGTAATTAATTTATGTAATTACATCTGTAATTACACAGCTGACCCATGCCTTACACTTAAACCCACCCTTAAACCTACCCATACCACCACACCTGTCCCTAACCTTACCCGTATCCCACCTCAATAGCACCAAAAGTGATTTACAATACAACATGAGCACAATATAAGTACATTGTACTTATTTTTAAATGTAAGTACATAGTACTTAAAGCCACTTAATATAAAGTGGGATCAAAATTTCTGTATCAAATATATGCTGTTTTTTAACTTCTCTATTCATGAAAGAATCCTGAAAAAATGATGAGTAGCACAAGTGTTTTCAACATTGATAATAAAAATGTTTCTTAAAAACCAAATCGGCATAGTAGAATTATTTCTGAAGGATCATGTGACGCTCAAGACTGGAGTAATGATGCTGAAAATCCATCTTTGCCATCACAGGAATAAATTAAATTTTTAAATGTATTAAAATGTGGACCGGTGAGCAAACATCAAGAGCATGATGGGCCGTATCATGCGTGTGATGTTATATGAGCATTCAGTCAGCATTTTTTGCCCTGTCTGGGCCGCAGTAAGACGAGAAAAGATATAAATAGAAAATGTAGAAGTTAAGACTCTGTGATATTGTTGTAATGATTAAGAAGTCCCGAGAGGATAGTCATTTACCCCAAGACAGAGAAAAGATGGACTTACTCTCATCCTGACACACGCAGTCATTTAGCCAGTCACCCTAATCACTCACTATCATTCTTTTGAATGATAATCACTTCTAATAATGGCAATGATAGTCATGGTTGACTCATCAAGCTGCATGAATATTAATAGATTGGTATGAATATTTATGTGTTCTCCTCTGTTTGGTCCCACCCACTCATCAGGATGGCCAAAGCTGCTATGGTTCGTCACGGAATCCAAACACCTGTCCAAACCACCACGTGATTGGTTCCCTCACATCAAAGATGCAAATGACGACACCGCCTACATAGAAGTGAGCTAGCCCACGGAATTATAGCCGTTATGGAAATATCAGTTGATTCAAATTATTTCACCGGCCGTACACGCGCAGACATTTTCCCGAAGTGGAAACCAACAGTCTGGGATTGTTTTTCCATATGCTGCACCCACCAGCCACTTTAATTGTTTTATGATATCTGATTGGTAGATATTCTATGTCTCGAGCCACAGAAATCAATATTTCCTATCAGCATGCTGGGCACAGCTGCCTCCATTAGAGAGTCGCAGGATAATGGATGATAAATGATTAATGTTTGTTTAATTGTGAATCGGGACTCTTGTAGAAGATGCTGGTTGATGGAGTGGGGCTGGTCTCATGTTATTGAACCAGTTTTGAGTGAGCTGTCTCAATGTTCCTCACCAGATCCCAGAAATCTGAGAGTCTGTGCAAAGTGGCTGGGTGTCAGATGTCCACGGTGCTTGGCCGATGTTAGATTTCGGTTTTACTGCATGCCTTTTCAGTACAGTATGGAAACATGTACAGAAGAAGACTCTTCACTGCCAAAATCAAAAAAAAAAAAAAAAAAATGAAATTATATTTTACTTAAAGTGTAACTAAACCCTAAAACCATTTTTCTTAAGTTAATGATCTGTAAGACTGGGGGTTTATTAATGCTGTTCATTTATTCAAGTATTTATTTTTTTTTTTTGACATTTTGTTATAAAGTGTTTTAATTCTACAATATATGGTGTAACAACATCTGAGTGCTGCCCTCTTCAGGTTGAACGGTGGCTACTGCAGTTTATTTTTCCTATTGGAAGTTGTGTTGCCCTTTGATGTAAGCAGGCACTAGCTAACCACGCCCTTGCCTACACAGAGACCAGTCTCAGTGGGCTCAGTGTGTGGAGTCAGGCTCTGACCAGGCGCGTAGTTACTCTTTAAAGGAAACTAAGGCTTTTTTTAACACATTTATTAATTATGTAATATGAAAGTATATATACTGTATATGTACTGTGTATATATATATATATATATATATATAGTATATATACAGTATATATATTTTATTTTAATAATACTTTTTCATCTCATGCATATAAAAGTGTTCTATTTTTGTGAAGTGCTATTTAAGTTTTTCTTAACTTTTAATAATCTTACTTTCATATTACATAATTAATGTAATTAATGTGGGTATATATATAAATATGTATATATATTATTCAATAAAGCACATTTTTACCCATTTATAATTACTGGGAATAAAAAAAGCTATTTTTATATAGATAATATGGAAAAGGTATTATTATTAAAATGTAATAGAATTTTCTACAATTACCATTATCAATTCCAATTAAATTTTTTTAAAGAATTGTGGGGATGACATCTTTTGTCCTAAAAGTTGAAATACAATATGACTTGGACAAGTTCTTCAAAGGTTTTCTTTACTACATTAGTTTGTTAACGGGCATACAAACTGTGTTTGTAAAGGGATTTGATGCATTAATTCTTGTTAATGATTGCCCTGTATGACACTGTTTATTGTTTTACAGTATAAGACCTGTAAAGATGGGAGTGTTTTGGGCGTGACAGTGACACGGATTGCACTTCTTACACACTGCCAGGCCCTAACGCAGTCTTGTGGATACACAGAGGGTGAGTCCCACAAGAACACACACAGGTCAGGTCAGGTCGGTCCCCAGTCCTTCTCGGACAATAAAATTGTAAATGTATCTTCTATTCTTGTCTTTCAGCTGAAATCATAGTGAATGTATTGGATTTTAAAAAGGATGTGGGTTTGTGGCATGGAATCCTAACTGTAAGTCATACTTCTGGAAAAAATAATGTAAACAATAGATCATATGTTACACATTCAGGGTGATAATATGTCACTTCCTGTTTCCCCAGAGTGTCATGAACATGATGCATGTAATCAGCATCCCATACTCACTGATGAAAGTCAACCCTCTGTCCTGGATCCAGAAAGTGTGTCAATATAAAGGTCTGTCTGACTTTTTTTTTTTGTACACAATCAAAATTTTACACCAAAACGATCTACACCCAGTCAGATACGACTGATTTTTATCACCAAAAATGTTTACTCCCAAGTCCTTATAACAACATATTATTACACACATTGTGCGGACATAATTTTTGGCCAGGCAGTCTTACAAAGAAATTATAAATGCATGCACAAACAGAATTATTTTATTATTGTATATATATATACAAAATATACAATATTTTCCTCATATTTTGATGATTTAATCGAACTTTAACATTAAAAACAAATATCCCCTATAGGAATCACTTTTTACCACTTTTTTTTCGACTTTAAGTTGATGAATATGTGTATGCATTGTGCTTAGACTTGATATGAATAGACACCTTACTGGTAGTTTTTCATGAAACATGAATGGGAAAAATTTTGAAATAAATCAGTTGTAAAAACCATCATAGGGACCATTAAAGGTTTACTCAGAAATTTGTTCTGCTCATGTTTTGTGAATTGGTTATATTGACGTCACAATGCTCTTTGATAGTTTTGTATGTGTGGCCATTCCTGTGATTTTTGTAGTAAATTTGTGTGTTTGTGTGTAGGTAAAGTGGCTTGTGTCAAGTCCAGGGATATGCACTGGGCTCTAGTCGCTCACCGAGATCAGAGAGACATCAACCTGAGCTCTCTGCGCATGCTGGTGGTGGCCGACGGATCCAACCCATGTGAGCTTTCTCTCTTTCTCTCCTTCCTTTCCCTTCAACCTTCCTCTCACACCTGTTTGTTTCTTGAAATACTCCTCTTACTGGAAACAAACAAGGTTTAAGCAGCTGTTTACATACCCAGCAACCTGAAAAAAGCTAAAAGCATCATCATTCATAAGTGTGTAATATAAATGTATGCCCTCTGGGATTATAACTCACAGAAGAGATGAGTCAGGATAGATGATGCCCAGAAGCCATTTTCCTGACGTTTACAGACACATAATACACAAATGGACACACTGAAGGACAAAACATTCCTTCAAATGCCAATGTAAATGCCCCTACAGTCAGTGTGTTTCTGATACAAGAAGTAAAATGGTTTTAAGGGGTCAAGGTTTTTTTTTTGGTGTTTTAAGATGAATGGATTGATGTACTGTCGAGACATAGCTGAAAATTTATAACACAAGGAGTCCTTTCCAGTCAAAGAACATTTGGGTGAATCTCAGAAACACTCATATTTTAATTCAAAGGAAAAAAAAGGCTATTGAACAAGGGTCCGTAATTAAAAAATAAAATAAAAAAATAACCTTACTTTTTTCTAAAAACATGTATTTTTTTTAATAACATTTCAACAACAAAAACTTAATTTAGGTCCATACTATGACTAAGAGTTGTCATTTCCAAACAGTGAGTGTAGCCAGCAAACATAACATTGATTGGTGTTGTGCAAAGCAAAGTCGAAAAAATCTTGCAATATTATCGTGAATTGACTTTTTATTAACTTCTGTAGGCTGTAAAACAAAATAATTCTCTGCAGGAAACACTTTTTTTTTTTGATCATATACTCGTAAATGGTGAGAAACCTGGTGAGCCACAAGTTCCTGACTAATGCATTGCAATAATGATAGTTTTAGAGAAAATATATGTGTGTGTGTGTTTATATATATATATATATATATATATATATATATAAAATTTCCATTTATTTCTTTTGTTTTAACATGAAGTATTACATTAAAGTCATGAACATTCAGATTTTTATTTTTTTAGAATATTTATACATTTTATTTATTATAAATATATATAATATATTTTATAATATATTTATAATATATTTATTTATTTACATAAATAATTTATTTACATATTTATTTACAAGTTACATTCTGTTCTTCAATATTCAAAGCTTTAATCTGTTTAATTCTAAAGCTGGTCATGTAAATTGTTTTGGTGCAAAATGCAAAAACTATATGACATGGCCCCTTTAAACTGGGTGTTTTTTTGTGAACTATCCCTTTAAGAGCTCTGTTCCCATTGTACCCTGCAATGTTAGGATACTTCTAAAAGTATGAACTGTTACATGAGAAAGGCCTCACATTACACAGTAGTACGTAATGTTCTCTTCCTTTCTCTGCAGGGTCCATCTCATCATGTGACGCGTTCCTCAATGTCTTCCAGAGTAAAGGTCTACGTCCAGAGGTCATCTGTCCATGTGCCAGCTCAGCTGAAGCCCTAACCGTGGCCATCAGGAGGTGAGAGGAGTGCTGACACATTGACCACTCACTCACCCTGGAAACTTCCTTCCAGAATATTTAGATTTTTTTGTCCCTTTTATGAGTTTGGTATTCCAAAAGATTCAGAAAAATGTTGGAAATATGGACAACATTTTCCTGTTGGTTAGACAGACAGATTGACAGAAGTTAATGGTTCATCGAGAAAGCTTTACCGAAGTCTGTGTATGTCTTCAATGCAATTTTCCAAAACCGTTTACAAGAAAATGTATTTTTTTAGGCTGCCTCCATAATTACAGCCCTGAATAGTCCTGACATCTTTGCTTTGTGACCGAATCAAACTCGTGACAGAACGCAGAGCATATGGTTTTCATTCCACAGGATTAACTCCATCGTTGGACCTTTTAACAGACCATCTCTCTCTCTCATGACAAATTTGAGGATGAGAACAGCT
Source organism: Pimephales promelas (assembly GCF_988280905.1). Taxonomy (NCBI): domain Eukaryota; kingdom Metazoa; phylum Chordata; class Actinopteri; order Cypriniformes; family Leuciscidae; genus Pimephales; species Pimephales promelas. The sequence goes on from NC_142790.1 coordinate 22,674,969, forward strand.
TGTATGAATTTGAACAAAAAGTAAAATGAATTGAAAGCTAATAAAAGAGAAGAGTGTCATAGAAGAAAATTTCACCATCTAGTGAAGTCAGAGGAAAAAGTTATTTCAGTGGCAACCAACAAAACGTAATTCCGCTGTTTTTGTCATCAAAGAAGTTACGTCATTGTCATATGTGGATTTACAGAGCAAACTAGTAGTAACCTCATTTTTCACCCGTTGCACTCATTTGGTTTGGCCCATGTGGTTTACAGAATATTTCTCACTCTGGTAATAATTTCCTTCCTCGTTCTCATTTTCATTTCAGAGCTCTAGATGATTGGTCCAACATTTCTTTCAAAACTTAGACAGCTTTTCAAAGAATTAGACATTAAGCACACACCCGACACGACGGTTGTTCGGGGAAAAGTCACATTTTGACTGAATGTCCTTTACAGAGGCAATCCCTAAAGCACTGTGGGGGGAAAACAATCACTCAAGATGCAAGAAATATTTATTATAAAAATACTTGCATTATATACAGAACTACTAAATATAAAAAATAGAGTGGCGAATCAAATGCTGTTGGAGCCAATTCCAAGTTCCCCATCAGTTTCTTAGTAGGCTCCCTATGTAGTGTGGAGCACACTAGTTGTAGTTTTAACTATTATTTCCTGCATGCTGCATCGGCACACCCTGTTTTATGCTCAAATAAAGCCTGCTGTACTTTGCCAAACATATCTGTTAGCTCAGAGGACATTAATGAATGTGGGTGGGGCTTAGGGTTGTCCATCAAAACAAGTTAGACCAACCAGCTTCCTTTTCGGGTTTACATTGCATTAGAGTCACTGTTAAGTTTGATCCACAACCGCTCTGATCTTGGATTTCATTTCTCGTTTTAGGCCTACAGATGACAGTAACCAGCCGCCGGGTCGAGGAGTTCTGTCTATGCAGGGTCTGAGCTACGGTGTCATCAGAGTGGACTCAGAGGAGCGCCTGTCCGTACTCACCGTACAGGACGTGGGCACTGTGATGCCAGGAGGTACACACATGTACATGCACAAATGGTTCTGAGAAAGTCTCGAATGTGCCAATGTAAATATTGATGCATGTTTAGCATTAAAGAAGAGCCATCAAAGATGGGCATTGTGTAATGTGTACGCCTCTCTCTGTGTGCTGTATTTACTGCTTCATAAAGTGTGTAATGTGTTTATTGATGTTGTGTATGTGCAGCTCTGATGTGTGTGGTCAAACCAGAGGGAGTTCCTCAGCTGTGCCGAACAGATGAGATCGGAGAGCTGTGTGTGTGTTCCATCGCCACGGGAATGTCATATTATGGGCTCTCGGGCATGACAAAAAACACCTTTGAGGTTTGTGTCCTATCAGAGTGAGATCGATTTGGCTGTAGATTCTCCTACCCACAATCCCTAGACCTCTGCTTGAACTGATGTTAAAGTGCTCTGATCACAGTCTTTTCTTTGGCTTGTTTGTTAAATTGCTCGGAAATAATGAGTAGGGCATTTTCACATAAAGTCTGATATCTGAAGCCTGATTTCACCTCATAGAGGATAAAAATAAAACAGGTGATTGTGAGATATTAAAATGAAAATCACAAATGTGAGCTATAATGTCACGCTATGAGATATAAAGTTGCAATTACTAATAACTGTCATAGATTTGAGATAAAAAGTCCCACTTGTAAGATATAAAGCCCTAATTGTTGGATTTGTGAGATAAAATGTCACCATTATGAAAAATGAAATTTAAATTGTGAAATAAAATCGCAATTGTAAGATATAAAGTTGCAATCAGAAATGAAGTCGCAACTGAGATATAAAGTCGTAATTATAATATATGAATTCACAATTTTGAGATGCATATAAATACAGTATAATATAGTGAGATACACTATAAAGTTGCAATTACAAAAAAAAAAGGCTCAATTTTGAGAAGTGTCACTCTGAGGTGACAAAATTATGTCACCAAATGACACAAAAGTATACAATATTCACTGTCCAAAACTATTTTGGTGCCTATTTTCTAAGAAAAAACTTCATAGACTTAAATTAATTGTTTTTTAGGCCATTAAACTTCACCCTAGCCTCCAAATAAAATAATGCCAGATCATTGAAATTAATTTTGGACTCGGCTAGTGAAATAAGCCAAATATCTGGGTATTTGTGGCTAATCTTTCTAGATTTCTGTCATTTAGTACTCTTAATCTGTTGAGCCTACATGAAGTCCACAAGTTTAAATCTAAATGTAAAGTTTCAATTTTCAATCAATCAGACTCTATGATAGAAGTCTGCACAGGATGGATTTTTCAATCCCGCTACCACAAGTAGCTAACTAAAACAATATGTTCTATTTTATCCCGTTCCCGCCCTAAACTTTCACATTTTGTCCCATTCCCGCCCACAAAAGCCCGTAGGAAAAGGTCCATGTGGATTTTTCACTCCCGGTCCTTGTTGGATTCTGTCTAGTTCCATTGTCTCTAGGCTATTTTTTTTTTTTTTTCAATTTCCACATTTATGACACTTCAGATCTCCAGTGACAGATTTCTTCATGCTGTTGTTATTAGATAATTATATTTTGTGGGAACCTAGAAGTAATTTTGTTCTCCCGATTCCCGTGCACATATCAGTATCTTCCCTCGTGTATCCACACTCAGCACACTCCACACTTGTCCTGTTGTGTCGAATCCCATGGTTATGCGCACCTCTACTCCATAGCCAAGAGTGAACTTCCACATTTTGTATGCTGTATTAAATTTACAAATGTATAGTTTGATCTAAATGTTTGTCTTTTGTTTTGTTGGCTGACAGGTTTTTCCCATGAGCAGCTCTGGGGCGCTTATCAGCGAGTACCCCTTCACTCGTACAGGGCTGCTGGGTTTCATAGGCCCGGGTGGGCTGGTGTTTGTGTCTGGAAAGATGGATGGTCTGATGGTGGTGAGTGGACGGAGACACAACGCTGACGATATTGTCGCCACAGCGCTAGCGGTGGAGCCCATGAAGTTTGTGTACAGGGGCAGGTGAGAACACATTACAAACAAAACATTCTTCTTCTTCGTCAAAGGCCGTGTGGTATATATAGCGCATGAGCTTGTTTGCTTTGGACATGCTGAGTGCAAATTAAATGGATTTAACACCTGCTGGGGCGGCAAGAGCGTGTACTCTACGTGTTGTGGTGGAGTTGTTCTGTTTCAGTTGCTTCTGTGAAATTACCTCAGGTTTTGTTCATCAGTTTTCTTAAAGCTTTATGCAGTGTGGTAAATCAGATGTGTTACAGTAATAATATAATATAGCATACATTTTCATTACTTTTTTATTTTATTACTTTGTTTGTTATTTAGCTAGTTGCCAAGGCAGCAATTCTCATTTTCATTAAGTTTAAGTTAAAGCAAAGAACGTATATTGACAAGAAGTGAAAGCCAATAGAGCGTTCCATTGCAACACCAGTCCCCAGCAGCAGCACTACGCTTCCGCCATTTTTGGGTGGTGATGGCGCAGTGGATAAGACACATGCCTTTGGTGTGAGAGACCCGGGTTCGAATCCACTGTGAGACACCAATGTGTCCCTGAGCAAGGCACTTAACCCCTAGTTGCTCCAGAGGCGTGCGACCTCTGACATATATAGCAATTGTTAGTCACTTTGGATAAAAGCGTCAGCTAAATGAATAAATGTAATAAATGTAAATTTAAGTTGCATTAAATGGAGAAACTCAATAAAGCAAGAAAAAACTAACTTGTGTATTTAATGATTGGATTGGAACTGATAAAAAAAAAACCGTATACAAGACAATACAGCATTTACTGTAGGTGTACCGAGTGAATAAAATTTACTGATGGCTTACAGTAACTTAAGAATTTTTCTATTGCGCTTCTGATTTGGCTGGGAGATTCTCTGATTTTGGGTGCGCAACAGTGAGTTTTTCCAGTAACTCCAAAATGGCTGTGGCATGGCAATATTTTGTTGTTTTTATCCTATTATTCACTATATTTATTTCTTTGGTCAGTGTCGTTGTGTGTTTTGTTCTTTTGCTGTTGTAGGCTGTAAAAACCTTTGAAATAACTGAAATCATTTTGCAAAGTGGAACTGTAATGTGGTCAAGACCTGCCTGGAACTACTTTAGCCGTGCGTTTCTTTAACTTAGAACGTTCCACAACCAATCAGATTCAAACATTCTGAATATACGTAGTGTCACTAAAACGAAATAAACGAATTCTTAATAAAAACTATATTGACACTAGAGCCCGACCGATAAAGGATTTTGAAGGCCGATACTGATACAAATATTTTTGGGTTTTAAAAATCCGATATTTCGATATATCGGCCGATATTTTATTTATTTTTTTAATTTTTTAATTTTTTAACTGGACATGATAGTCACAAATTTTGTCATGCTTATTTGAGTTAAGAGAACTGATGGGGATGTTCTTTTAAGTGTTATTCAAGCAATGTATGTATCGTACAAACGATAGTGGACAAACTATACAACTCCAACACTCATGACATGGTTCAAGCGTGTTTTGTCCGTTTTTATTTTATTTTTGAAATATTCATTTATCGGCCATTATAACTGCCGATACCGATAGTTTGGAAAATGTCTAATATCGGCCGATAATATCGGTCTGCAACACTTTACAGTTTTTTAGTTTTAATATAAATGTTTTAATTAAATTCAGCTATGTTTTTTTTTTTATTTGAATTCACTCTAATTTATTATTGTGTATTATAATGATTTTTACCATTATGAATATTTATAATTATTAAATATTACTATTTTTTGTATTAATTGTTATAATAAGAAATAATACATGTAATTATTAATATTACAATTATTTATTTAGTTTTTTAAATACTAATCTTAATAAATTAAATTTTAAAATTTAAATCATTTTAAATTCAATTCTGGCCACTAGTTCCTGTTTGGAGATGTTTTAGGGGTTAGTCTGATATCTCCTGTCTGTATCTCCATCTTCAGGATAGCGGTGTTTTCTGTGACGGTCCTTCATGACGAGAGAATTGTTGTCGTAGCCGAGCAGCGGCCGGACTCCACAGAAGAGGACAGCTTCCAGTGGATGAGCCGTGTACTGCAGGTATTTGTCCTTTCTATACACACCCTTGCCGATCGATTCGAGCGGCGGCAACTTGCTATTCCCGTCCAGTCTGGCGGGAGTCACCTTAATCGCTGCGTAACCCCAGTCACCATCCAAACTGAATTAGAGATCACGCTATTGCTGACCTGTGTACTTTCCGTCAGCACTTTACGAGTCCTTACCGGCATGTAAAAATAACAAGATGCATTCAGGCACGGAGGTTGGCCTTCACTTCACCCACCCAGACGGTTCCATTCCACTCTTTTGTTGTAGGTCATTAATCTTGCAAATATGGTATTTTTTTTTTTTCCTTCCACTTCCTGAATTCCCGTTTGGTAATTCGGTTCTCCCCAAGGCATCGGTAAAGGTCAGCGGCTGCATCAGATCTCAGCTGGCAGCCTCTTCTCGGCTTCTTACGAAGTCTATTTTTAAACCTCACCTGACAATCGAACGTGTTTCTTTCTGCAGGCGATAGACAGCATCCACAACGTTGGGGTGTTTTGTTTGGCTTTGGTGCCCGCCAACACCCTCCCCAAGACTCCGCTGGGAGGGATCCACCTGTCGGAGACCAAGCAGCTGTTTTTGGAAGGCTCCCTGCATCCCTGTAACGTCCTAATGTGCCCTCACACCTGCGTCACTAACCTGCCAAAACCCAGACAGAAACAGCCAGGTCTGTCTGCGGCAAGGTCACCTCAGATGTCGCACGAAATTAGAAGTGCCAGAAATTGTGTGCGTGTTGTCGTCTGCTTGTTTGTGATGGTGCTTCCTCTGTTCGGTCCTGCAGAGATTGGACCCGCCTCTGTGATGGTGGGAAACCTGGTCTCAGGGAAGAGGATCGCTCAGGCCAGTGGCAGAGATCTGGGCCAGATCGAAGACAATGATCAGGCAAGAAAGGTGTGTGTGTGGTACCATGGGGCCTTGATTTTCATCTGCCACTCCATTCATTCTCCCTCCCCTCTCATCATTTCTCACCACCAGCAAACCATGCAGCCACAGAAATGGGCATATATTTGTCTTTAATGCCAGCGTCGCAATACATTAAACTGCCTCAGGGTGCTTTATAATTGCTTTTAGAGGAGATGTAGCATCTGAGTCAAAAAGTAATACAAATAAATTAGTGTATTATAATAAAAGTAATAAAAATAGTAATAAAAATAAAGAATAAAATGCAAACAGTTTTTTTTCTCTGCTCATTTTCTCAGCATGAAATATATGAGATGATTCATTCTTCTGCGTCTGTCACACACTTGAATACAGATTGTGATTTTCTTCTGTGTTTTCATTTTGGTGGCTTAATGTTTGGAATATTCCACACATATCACCACATGGATAACTTTAGGCCTCTTAATTAAACCTCTGATGGTAAATTTTCCACGTTTTTTGACGATGGGTGCATTCGCAACAGATGTTTTGTATTTAATAGCTGGTGTGGATTTGAATCGCTTGTGTCACTTACATCAGCAGGAGTCAGATGATCAATCTTACAATTGGACTTAAACAAGTTGCAGCCTCTTATAAAGTTACCGGCCAACTTATTACACATATTTGGCTCTCGCCGAGCATTGGTTTTGGACACTGTGTGGCACGAGGTAATCATCCCAACTGGATTTGTGGTAGAGGAACTGACCCCTGACGGCTCTTCAGACCTCTTCCCCTCAGCCCTACAGACAGCATTCTGGGAAACTGTTAAAACACTGTCACCAAACCAGAACTTGACAGTTTTATGCATTTAAAACATTCCCTTTTTTTTTGGAAAGTTAGGATTTTAAAAAAAGCCGTTTTGTGGAAACCAGAGTACTCCATTAGATGAAGTATTGCACGCTTGGCTCTGTTTGGGAGGGCTGGTTTGGTTGTTTTTTTGTGCTGTTAGTGTTGAGTTGATGTCTTTGGTTTTGCTGTGCTGTCAGTCAACCACCTCAACCCTAATACAATCCATTACACTGCCCTCTCAGGCTGAAAGATGGCAACCATTATTCCGTCAGCCTGTCCGCTGTGCACAACACCGTATCCTTAACACACACATACACCGCAAGCACAGCTGTTGGCCTCACACACGAACCACATATGCTCACACACATTCAAACAAACATGTGCACAGGCTGAAATATGCACACATACACAGTGCTGCAACAGTTGTTGACTGCTGTCTCTTGCATGCCTTCCTCATCCTCTCTCTTTCGCTCATTCCTTCACACCCTTCCAGCCCTGCATGGCCGGGTATGCTCTGTCTGACACCAACAAATGTTACCTCCGCCATCTGCACCACTCAAGGAGTCACAGCCGTACATGACTATTTTCCATTTTTACACCGCAAAGCTTGTGTTTGTTGTTTTCTCATTCTTCCATCCATTCATACCTATGAAAATCAGGCCCGCTGAGTGAATGGAAATAGTTTTATTTCATGCTTTTAAGAGGAGGAATGCGATCCGTTGTGAGAGTAACACTGGGAGATGAGGTAACCCATGACTGCATTCACTTGCTCCTTAAAATAACACCAGCACTGCTTACTAATGACTTTAACAGGTCTTGCTAATTGCAAAAAAAGAGCATCCTGTGTTTTAACAGTTACAGTCAAATGTCATGTCTCTTTTATAACATTGCATTTGGCAAAACAATAGATTGAATCAGGTTAATTAGATTTGTTAACACCCACCTGTTTGTCCTACTTGTATGTGAGCATTTTAATGAGAACTTTGTGTATTCATATTTTCTGATTTAAAGCTGCAGTCCATAGCTTTTTTTGGGTTATAAATGATCCAAAATACAAATTAAATACATAACCAGCCAGTGTTCGAAACTCTCTGCTTGCCTTGGAGTTTAATTTCTCAAATAACATTTATTTAACTAATAAATTTTACCTCATAAAACACACACACAACCCCTATGAACAATGACAGATGTTGATTGATGACTGTGCCGTGTCGAGGGTGTTGAAGTACGACTCACGTGAAGTTGATAATTCCGCAATTGCAGATTTCGAACAGAGATGGCGACAAAGAGGAAAAACGCCGAACTGCAAGCTTTAATGATAATCAGATTTTGGGAATATCATGTAATCTCCCTTAAATACTCAAATGTCTTGGATTTTGTAATAATCATCACAGGCTTTCTTTTTCCACCCATAGTTCCTCTTCCTGTCTGAGGTGTTGCAGTGGAGAGCCCAGACCACCCCGGATCATGTGCTCTTCACCCTCCTCAGCTCAAGGGTATGACATGTTATAAGTAAGATAGATACTGTACATACTCTACCATTCAAATGTTTGGGGTCAATATTACTATTTATTTTACATTTTTTTAATAAAAATATATTTTTATACATATATATATATATATATGTATTTATTTATATAAATGTATATGTATATTTACATATATATATGTGTGTGTGTGTATATATATATATATATATATATATATGCGTGTATATATAATTTATTTTTTGCATTTTTTTACTTAAAGTATTTATTTTATTGTTTTTTTTGTGGTTTTTAAAGAGAAACTCTTTTTATTAAATAACACCACTACCATTCTAGTGCTAAATTATTCTGTGCATGAAGTGTACAAAGAAATATCTCAGTTTCTGCACCATTTCCCCCTCTAGGGAGTAGGAATTGGCATCATAAATGATTTTGGCCTGGTTTGCAAGTGATACTTTTTTTTTTAATGAACTAAAACTGCTACCATTTGTCATCGCAGGCTATTTTGAACACCACATGCCCTCCATAAAAGTTGTGATATCTCATCCTAAGTTGAGAACTGTGAGGAAACTGTATCATTGACATGTTTGTGTATGTGTGTGAATGCAGGGAACAGTCCTGAGCTCACTGACGTGTCTTCAGTTGCATAAGCGGGCGGAGAAGATAGCAACCATGTTGATGGAGCGAGGCCACCTGCAGGACGGTGATCACGTTGCGCTGGTGTACCCACCTGGTACGACACCATCAGTTCTAAATCAGTTCGACACCAAATCTACAGCTCTAAATCTGTGATCAGTCCCACTATATTAACATTATTATCATACTCTAAAGCAGGGCTCTCAAATTATCACAGTAAATATGACTAAGATTATATTCCCTGACAATGTCTGAGGAAGGACTCCAGAAACATTACAGTCTGGCTTTGATATAATGGTCATAATTTATTTAAAGAGTGTATATTGTGTTTTTTGACATTTTCAGCTTTCTTTAATGTGTATTGCAAAGTTACAAAGCACAAAGTCCATTCCAAAGGGAGTTAATCTCTATATCAACGCGCACGATTATAGTCTTGAGTTTTCTTCTTGGAATGTACATGACACAATATTTGGTTTATGCAAAATACAGTAAATAGGGAGAGGCCTGGTCGAGTTGCGTTCGTACTGTGTTAAACTCATGGTTATAGTAAGGGCCACGCTATTTTCAAACATACACAAAGTGGTTGACCAATCAAAACAGACTGATTCAACTGACCAATTTGAATGGAAGGTCTTCATTGAGACAGGAACTAAACAGAGTGTTGCTGACAGACTGGGAAGAGAGATGCTGCAACAATGTAAAATATGTGAAAAATAATGTTATTTGAACATTCAAGCATGAATACCTATTCTAGTAGACCCAAGAATAAAATCAAGACTTTGTAAAAGGGCATAATAGGCCCTCTATTATGCTTGATATTTGACTGGCCGTATGAAACGATCTTGTCCGATAAATTGAGACCATGATAAAAAATCTACAGAAATACCACACATATATGAATATGTGTTTATAATTTACAGGTATAGATCTGATTGCTGCCTTTTACGGATGCCTGTATGCCGGCTGTGTGCCAATCACAGTGAGACCACCACACCCCCAGAACATCGCCACCACCCTGCCCACTGTGAAAATGATTGTGGAGGTGTGTTGACCTGAGATTTGTCCATATGTGGTAAATGAATTGTGAAAGAAAAAAACAATTAACGCTAATATATGAATTTGTGTTCAGGTGAGCCGATCAGCATGTGTGATGACCTCACAGATCATATCCAAGCTCCTGAAGTCGAAGGAGGCGTCTGCCGCAGTGGACGTCAGGTCGTGGCCTCCTGTTCTGGACACAGGTGAGAGTGGGCCAGATGGCTTCTTCAAAAAATGTAAAGTCTACATGAACATTCATTTAATATCTAACATGTTTTCAAGATGATCTGCCAAAGAAGAAGCCCCCTCAGCTCTACAAACCCTCCAATCCAGACACGCTGGCTTACTTGGACTTCAGCGTCTCCACTACAGGGATGCTTGCAGGAGTAAAGGTGAGCACTCTTGTTTTGTGTGAAATGAGAAACCCTGGCTCTTTACTTCTCCAATTCAAAAAAACCCGGAAAGTTTACAATAGGTGAGATCAGGTGTCATGTGCCCAGATGAACTTTTCTGTTTTATTGTTAAGAGATGAAACCAGGTTTTGAACAGGACGCTGCTTGTTTGTTTGATTCTAAATGCAACTGCCAACTTGTTTGTTGGCGTTTGTCCAGTGCGGTGTGAATTGTCCTCATGAATAAAATTAAGCATTTAAGCCGGCTAAACTGTATAATCATTTTTTTTTATATAATAATCTTTTTATACATCATCTCAGATGTCCCACACAGCCACCAGTGCCTTTTGCCGCTCTATAAAGCTCCAGTGTGAGTTGTATCCCTCTCGTGAGGTGGCCATCTGCCTGGATCCGTACTGTGGCCTTGGATTTGTCCTCTGGTGCCTCTGCAGGTGAGAGACTACCACGTTCATGCCTGAATTTACAATCTGAAAAACAAGATTTATACTATAAACAATGCATCTTTATGAACTTATGCATGCTGTGTCTGCAATACTGTTGATTTTAAAGGAATGTTCAGGTTTCAGTATTCAGTCATAGGTGAATTTTTTTATTTTTTTATTCATTATATATTTATTACTATATTTTATATTAGATATATTAGTTTTATAGAATTTTACTTGCCAATGATTTTTTTTTAATTATTTTGAACTTATTTTTTTACAAGACTTTTGTAAAAAATGGTTTAATAATAATAACTAATCTGTCTTTTTAAAGTTATATCCAATTTCCCACTTGTGTAACTCAAATAGCAGATTTTTATTTAGAAGAATAAATAGTGCCTCCACATTCTTGCTTTTAAAGTTTCACAATTCAAAAAAAAATTCTTTACATTTTTTTTTTTTGGATGTCTAACAATTCAATCATCCATGTACAATTCACCATCAGAGTATTTTTTAACACTCTGCAAACTAAAGAGCCACATGATTACTGAACCAGTTTCTCAGTTGACTGCTGCCTTGGAAAATCTTGGTTTTGTGCTGCGTTCACACAAGTGTGTGTGTTTTTATGCTGTGCTGTGTCTTCTAGCGTAAAGTGTGTACTCAGCTCCTGTCCCGCTTGACTGATGTGTTGTTTTCCCGATGTGTCTTATTTGTCAGGGTGAGCAGGTTCCTCTGCTCTTGTGTTGTGTTGTGTGGTGGTAACGTTGCGTTCTCTTCCTGCTGGGTGAAGTGTGTATTCAGGGCATCAGTCCATCTTGATTCCCCCGTCCGAGCTGGAGGTGAACCCCGCTCTGTGGCTGCTGGCTGTCAGTCAGTTCCGGGTCAGAGACACGTTCTGTTCGTACTCCGTCATGGAGCTTTGCACCAAGGGCTTGGGCCTGCAGACAGAATCCCTCAAGGTATCTGATTCTCTCTAAAGTGTCAATCTTTCGCCTCCTTTCCTTCTTGAGGAAGCTCTAAAGCATTTTTCGATAGATTTCATGTTATATTTGCTGCAGTGACAGAAGGCGATTGTTGGTGGTCTTGCGTGTGTGAGTGTTCTGTGTTCAGGAGGTGTGACTGTGTAATTAACGTCTGTTCTGAGTTAGTGAAGGAAAGGCCGCCCGTGCCTCCTGGCGAGCCTGTCTTGTAAAATCTTGTTTTATTTACTCTGATTTAGTCATTGAGATTGCCATAGTTACTAACCGCAGTCTGGACCTGAGTACAGTTTATTAACATCACAACAATCAATGAGAAGGAACAGTGAGTCCCGGCTGAAAGACATTTTTTGTTATAATGAGGTTGAACTGGGAAAATGTTTTCTCATACCCAGACTTGTCTTCCTGCCATCTTCAGTTATTCTTTAAATAAAGATTAAAGAAAAACATTAGATATACTTTTTATTTTCATAAAAAAAGTGTTTTTTTTTTCATTTAAAGCATGTTAATCATTATATTATATTATATTGGTTGATTATTGGAGAATATGATTATATTAATAATAATAATATGTATTGAATTAATATGATAATGGCAACATCAACTCGTTAGAAAGAGTAATTGAAAATTATATTTAAAATATATTAATGATGCGTAAATAAGTATAATATTACATTATTATTTAGAATATAATATAATTAATATATAAATAATTGTATAAGTTGATGTCAACAATGCAGTGTTGGCTTGAAAAAATAATATCAACCAATAATATCATATTAGCATAACATCCACAATCCAGTCCTAATAAGTACAATCTCCCTCTGAAAATTATGTTTGCTCAAAATAAATATAATTTTAGTAGGATTAAAGTCATTATATCATCTATTATAATAATAAGACAGCCTTGGTGACATCAGGTATTAGAATCATTAGTTAAAGAATCATTATTAAATTTAAATATAAATAATTCACTTTAAAATAATATATATTTAAAACCTCTATATATTATGTGTTATATATTTATGTTAAATATGTTAATATATAATAGGTTGACGTCAGTAAGGGTAAGATCAACTACATTAATTAAAAGAACATCCACAATCCAATCCTGTACTATATTTCCCTCTGAAAAAAAAATGACTAGGAAATGTCATATTACAGAAGTTAAATGTTGTGCAAAATATTGTTTCATGTTGATTTGAAGTGGGTTTTTTTTAAATGATAAATGTTCTTGTTGTTTTAGCTATATTTGATCAAATTTAAAGGTTGATCTCCGTCTCTTTCCTCAGTCCCGTGGACTTGACCTGTCTCGCGTGAGGACGTGTGTGGTGGTCGCTGAGGAGAGGCCCAGGATAGCCCTCACCCAGTCCTTCTCCAAACTCTTTAAAGACCTGGGCCTGCACCCGCGAGCCGTCAGCACTTCCTTTGGATGTAGAGTGAACCTGGCCATCTGTCTGCAGGTAAGTTGTGCTTGACTGCACGCGTGGCCGCTGCCATTAATCTTCTGCTGACCAGAATACACGAGGCAGAGATTCTGCCGTAATCCCAATCCCAGCGTTGTTTTGGCAAGCCGACTGCAGCCGGGATTACAGTTTGCCGAGAGGATTTTACTCCCTTTAGTTTGCGTTGTGAGTGAGAGTAACAGCATTATAGGATGTAATGATGTTGTAGAGGTAAAACCAGGTCATCACTTAAGTAAACATAGCACGCAATGTCAAAAATAGTACTAGTCATCTGATATGGGGTTTTCCGAAGCTGCTGCTGAGTAGAGTGGCCAATTGACAGTATGATGATGGGATATTATACAGCTCTTTAGAAAACTTTATTCTGATTTGATAGTCACAGCATTCTGTGGTCAAATACTTTTGTATAGTGACTGCTAAACTAAATTAGCAACCATTTTCCATGACACATACACCACCATTCAAAAGTTTAGGGTCAGTGAGATTTTTTTTTTGTATAATAAACCTTCATACAGCAACGACACATTATGTTGATCAAATGTTACGAAATATTTCTATATAGATAAATGCTATTCTTTTGGACTTTTGATTCATAAAATAATCCTGAAAAGAGCAGTAAATCAACCTTATTTCTTCAGTAATGTTGCTGAAAATTCAGCTTTTCCATCACAGAAATAAATTACATTTTAAAATATAAGAAAACAGTTATTTTAAATTGTATTTATATTTCACAATATTACTGTTTTTTTTTTCTGATCAAATAAATCCAGCCATGAACTTCTTTTAAAAACTTCCTGACCCCAAACTTGTTAACAGTAGTGTATAAAATATAATTAAATAAGTGATAATCAGCATTTCATGCCCATTTATGTATTTATTTATTTCTCCTCTGTGAACTTATTTAGAAATAAGAGCAGTTTTAACTTCCACTCATCTGCTTTCATGAACATTTTTGGATATTTTTTTTGTCACCAAGCAAAAAACAACTCAAAATTTGACATACTTTGTTTCTATGTTTGCATACTTTAAAGATTATTGTACATTTAGGTGCCTAATGTCTATTAAATCAGATACTCTTAAGTTATAATAAGTTTATTAATCATCTGGATTGTGGGATGGACAGAAATTAGACTTTGGGAGGACTTAAATTCAAATTAAGTCAAAATGATCCACAAAATCTTCCTATATTATTATATAATATGAAATGTAATTTTAGTTGTATTATTTAATATTATGTAATATATTATTATAATACCACCGCCTTGGCGACGTCAGCTGATAAGAAACATATTACTACTTAATAATATCAGATATTGATTGTTATATTTAAATATAAGTACTACTATATAAATAATACATTTCCATATTTAAAAAAAAAAGTCAGCTAATTTCAGTAAGTGGTGCACAAACCAATAAAATCTCTCTTATTATTATTTTGACACTCTGCATGTTATTTTTTGTTCTTTTTCCCCACATTGTTCTTATATCCTCCTTTTACATTATTTCATTTATTCCTTTTCTTTGTCACATCCACAAATCTTTACCCCATTTTCCTCTTTCCTCACTCTCTCCCTGTCTCTCATCTGCTCACTGGCTGTTGTAGCCTCACAGGCTCGGGAAGCTTGCGGATCAGGTAGGGAAGTCCAAACGCTCCCCGCTCGATCCGGCACTGGGTGTGGAATGGGGTCCGACTAAGCTTTTTTTTTACCCTTCGGCTGCTGGGCTCTTGATCCTTGCGGTGTGTGGCTTTTGCTAATGTAGTGGAAGCGAACGGCTGGATCCATCTGAATCAGTGTGACTAATTTATCAGACTAATGGCTGACCTAAAGGGCTGCTTTCCTGGACTTTTGAACAGGAAAGACAAACCTCAGTTTGATCTTACTGGTGAGCGGCGAGATCCAACCCTCCTCCAGTGAGATTGCCGGCTCACCTGGACTTACACCGGGGTCAAGAGTTGTGTGTTTCTGTGCAGCTGTAGTCATTAGCAGTGTTCCCGTAGCGTAGAGCTCTATAATCACAGCCATTAGGTGGAATCGTGCTTCCCCTCCCTCGTCCGCCACATTGTTTTACAGTGACATCACAAACACAAGGGGCTTTGTTCGGAACATGAGTGCCTACACATGAAATATCACAGACTCCAGCTCTGTGTGAGTCAGTGATCTGAAATGCGTCTCTAAGGACCGTGTGTTGTCGACAGAGCCAGTAGTTGTGCTTCAGACTCCGAGAGACCTCTGCTGGCCCGGTTAGGTTTGTGAAATGCAGTTCGAGATATTTTCTCATTTAGATTGAGTTGGGGTACCCGAGTGCCTCATAATGAACAGTCATTGCAAGTTCAGTAACGATCAGTCATGAAAAATAATTGCGTTCATTTGATCAAGATGATGAGTGTTCATTTGAAGCTTGCACTCTCCAAGGCAGCAGTTGTTTGCATTTTGTCTGTTCATTTATCATTTGCATTGTTTCATAAAGGCCGTTTCACATGACTCATGCCGACAGTCCCCAAATGCATCAAAAAGGAGCAGCGACGCATTATGCGCAGTTCAACTGCTATAAACACAGACAGTCAATTTGCTGCTGACCTTGCAAAACATCTCCAGTGAATACAGGACAGTTCGCCTGATGTTATAAAAATCTGTACATGATCCTGTACATTATGCTGTGCGATATATCGTTAAAGGCATTTTATGACATTCAGAAAGCGGTTTATGATAACAAAAATCAGGCAGGTAACCGTTTTGCTTTGCTGTCGGGATAAATACTCAATGCTAATTGGTTTAAAAGAATACAAATGGAAATTTAAAGTAAGTGTTTTTAAATTACAGTATTAGATTATATAATCTAAAGGTGAAATGAACATGTCATGTCACACAATTGAAAAAGTCAGCAAGCTGATTATGGTGTCATAATTGTGCCACGGTTTTTATCCAAAATGCCATGCTTTTACATATTGGAAAAATGGAAATCATTAACAATTGTCTCCAAATATATTTGGTAATTTTATCAATTCTGATTTGCTACATAAATGTAAAAAGATTTCATTCATTCACATTTCTCAGTGCATAATGATGAACGCAGATGTTTAGGAAAGTGAAGCGATGAGTTTTTGTGGCATCTAGTGGTTTAGTAGAACATTGAATCAAATGGGCATTTTACCCTTGTTGTACCCTATAACATAAAGATAAAAAGCCCCAAATGTGGCCGTCCGTGACACTATCTGCAGCACTTCTCTTGTGTAGGTCAAAGCACGCTTGTTTTGAAAGGTGCATTGAAGCTCTGATGGGAGTATAAAAGAGTCTTAAAGGGATAGTTCACTTTGAAATTAATTTTTGATATGTTTTAGCTTACCTCAAGGGCATCCAAGATGTAGGTGTCTTTGTTTCCACAGTATTTTTAATTTTGATATTTTTAGGTCAAACCGTTCTTGTCTGTCAGTCATATAATGGAGGTATATGGGGTCCACCTCAAAGCGCATGCACAGAGAAGTCCAAATTAAACATGATTTAATGACTCGTAAATGTAAGTACACTTTGATGGCCTAAGACACGAAACGAACTGATTGTGTGAGAAAATTGCAATGGAAGACAATTTCGATATATCAACAAACGGCCTTGCCTTCAGAACACTTGGATGTGGCTGTGGTTACAAGAGGTAAAAAATTATATAAATACTGTTTGTTTTCTCACACAAACCGCTCGTTTCGTGTCTCAGGTCATCAATGTGTACTTACATTTACGAGTCATTAAATCATGTTTAATTTGGACTTCTCTGTGCATGCTCTTTGAGGTGGTGACCATATACCTCCATTATATGACTGACAGACAAGAACGGTTTGACCTAAAAATATCAAAATTCTGTGGAAACAAAGACACCTACATCTTGGATGCCCTTGAGGTAAGCTAAAACATATCAAAAATTAATTTCAAAGTGTACTATCCCTTTAAGGCAGATCTAAGTTTATAAAGCAGCTGGTAAATGTTCACCCAGTGGCAAAAGATCTGCAATACTGGGGACATAGCAGACATTCAGATCTTTGAAGGTTTGTCAGCTTTCATCTCTGTTTCATGCTTCACAGAGAAACACCCACACATTTGTCATCCCGGCTTCATAAACGATTCCTATTTTTCGCTCTTCTCTCTAAAACGCCTCCGTTCAAGGCATCATTTATAACCATGTGCCTTTCAGGGTGATTGTTTAAATTTTGGGTTGTTTCTTCCTCAGTTTGCTGCTTGTCATGCCCGTTTTCCCCCCCAAAACCCTTCATCTTTTCCATCTTTTTCAGTTTGTGATCTCTCGGCTCTGCTACTAACTAGTTAACAGCTGAAGTGGGTTAACTCTCAGGAAATTGACCAGTTGAACCCTTCCCCTAGAAAAATCACTCATAGTTTTCTGTATAGTATGAACTGTATTAGTGTGTATCTCCTGGTTAACTCCTTCATTGTGTGTTTCAGGGGACATCGGGACCGGACCCGACTACTGTGTACGTGGACATGAGAGCTCTACGACACGACAGGTGAGAAATTAATAACAAAAAGCTTTGTGGAGAAATCTGCAAAATACTGATAACGGAAATTACTCAGTGAGCTGTGATTTATGGTCAAATAATACAGGTTTAATATTTGCCAATGCTGTTGGTGATAGTGATATCATTGATCATATAATAATAAACTGGCTGTACTTTTTTCTTTCTACGGAAGTGTTACATAATGAGAAGCTTTTTTACGGTGCTGCCAGACTTTGCATACATTTATTATGAATATTTGATATGGTTTGTGTGCAATAAGCAAAATTAAGAGGAAGTACAGCATTACCACATGGTTATTGAAGTATAAACAATGTATTTGTTAAATTTCTGTAAAAATATATATAATAATTTCTTGAACTTTTTGTTGAATTTATTTGTTATATTTAAGTTTTTTGTTATATATCTATATTAGGGCTGTGCAAAGATTAATTGCGATTATTCACATCCAAAATAAAAGTTTGTGTTTATGTAATACATGTGTGTGTGCTGTGTATAATTATTTTGCATATATAAATACATATGCATACATGTATATATTTAAGAATTATTTGCACATAAATACTGTGTGTATATAAATACATAATCTAAATTATATATAAATATTTTATATATGAATAACACATTTTCTTAAATATATACAAGCATGTGTGTGTATTTATATATACAAAATAATTATACACAGCACACACAAATATATTATGAAAACACAAACTTTTATTTTGTATGCGATTTATATATATATATATATATATATATATATATATATATATATATTGATTTATATCAGGGATTAAAATAAATAATTGGCTTTTATTTTGTAATTGTACTAAAGTGTTTAAAATATTATCTAGAGAATATTTACTTTATTACTTTGACAGTTTATCTCTTTTTTTAACCCAAATCTTAATTAATGTTAGTGGTATATTTTTTATTTCTTACTGTTAAAAATGTCTGTGAATAGAATAAAATAACTTTGAATGATGCAATGATTAGTAAATCAAAACAAGGGAACAAATTAGTTCAATGTGGCAACAAATGAATAAAACGTGCTGATGTAATAGTAATTCACTGGAATGAATAATTAATTTGTGGCCACAATATAACTATTTTTCCCTGCACGTCATGTGCGCGGCTCTGAAAGTTTCCCTACTGACAGAATAAAAAAAAAAAAAGTATATATATATTTGGCATGATGGCAAGATTTTCGTCATACCGCCCACTCATAACACAGGGAGAGATCTAATACCAATAATAATAATCAGCAAATCTGGTCTGGATTTTGATCTTTAACCTCAAGTATCAAGCAAGAAATCTACATGCCTGATTATGACAACTCTGGCAAAAGAAAAGTTTGTTGTTTGATTGCTGTATGTGTTTGTACTGTATGCATGTATTAATCTTGCTCACTCTGAATTATAATTTTGAGTTTATTTACTCGTGAGTGTCAGGATCTGTTCTTGAAAATGACTTTCCTCATGTGCACGCTTGTTTATGAGCTGGTAGTTGATAGTTTGCCAGGAAAGCAACAGTGTGCTTGTTTCTGCTCAGAGTGCGGCTGGTCGAGCGAGGCTCCCCACACAGTCTCCCCCTCATGGAGTCTGGAAAGGTACCTGCAAACAACATCCCTTTGAGTCCATCTGGCTGCTTGTTTCTCAATTAATACGTTACTGAATCTCAATTTCATCCTCTACCAGATTTTACCCGGAGTTCGAATCATCATCGCCAATCCTGAAACCAAGGGCCCTCTGGGAGACTCCCATCTAGGGGAGGTGAGTTCATTCTGCCGGATAAAGGTCAAGTGGAAATCACCTGTGGCTCTTTACGACTTCACGTGTTCCTGGTCTGTTTTGTGTCGGCAGATCTGGGTTCACTGTTCCCATAATGGCAGCGGTTACTTCACGGTGTATGGAGACGAGGCCCTGCAGTCCGATCACTTCAACTCTCACTTGAGCTTCGGAGATACGCAGACGGTGTGGGCGCGTACCGGCTACCTGGGCTTCCTCCGCAGGACCGAGCTTACAGATGCAAGCGGAGGTAATTATGCACCTTTGTTTATTTATTTTTTTGCTGGTTTTAGTTTAATTTCAGGTCTAAGAATGACGCTTACATCCTCTGTGTTTTCTAGAGCGGCATGACGCTCTGTATGTAGTGGGTGCTCTGGATGAAGCCATGGAGTTGAGAGGAATGAGGTATCATCCCATCGACATCGAGACCTCTGTGATACGCACACACAAGAGCATCATGGAATGGTATGACCTTTCACACTTGCAGTCCAAATACCTTATTTATGATTTTGAGTTTGTTTGTTTATTAGGGATGCACTGATATAAACGTTTTTGGCCATTTATTTATTTAGACATTAAAGCGTGTACTATTTATACTATTATGTCTAAATAAATGAAAAATAAAACAACTAGATCAGTCAAATTAATGTTATTTTAACATTTAATGTATACTAATGAAAAATAAAACTGAAATTGTATTCATCAAATTGTACAATCTGTTTATTTTTATATTAAAATGTATACTATTTTGTCTAAAGTTCAAACTTAAAGTCAGTCATTTTACATTTTGCAAGTGAATATTCAAAATATTATAATTTTTTTTTTTTTTTTTGATGTTGCAAGATATAAATACACATTTGGTCATATTATACAACATTTTTTTCGTTTTTTTTCTTCTGTTTTTTACTTTATTTTTTGTCTACATCATCTTTAAAAAATAAATCAATAAAAACAAAATTAATAAAAAAAACAACAACAAACTGGTCACAATATTATAATTTATAGGATGAAAAGTGGAAAATTTGTAAAGATTACATTAAAAAAAATGACCATACATTTTTGTTCTAATCAGTCACCATCATGAGGCATCATAATAAGACAGTTTTGTCAGTTGATTATTTTAATTTCATTATAGATTTCTTGATCTGAAACTTAAATCAGCAGTTGTATTTTAAACATCACTTGTGTACACACACCTCTGTCACCAATTTTATGAATTAAAGCCATGAACTAATAAAGGCTTTTTAACTTTTGTACTACAATTAGAGTGCCTTGGATTATTATTTTGATTTCAATCACTTGTGTAACTTTTGATTGGTTAAGATTTATTTTGTCGTCTCAAATTACTAAATTGTCAAAAAAAAAATTAATGACTTCCTGTCATTTTGTTGGTTTCTACCCACTGTCAGTGTGAACAGCCCGTCAAAAAGGTTTTAAATGAACTGATCTGTTTGTTTCAGCGCTGTGTTTCCCTGGACCAACCTGTTGGTTGTGGTCGTGGAGCTGGAAGGTTCGGAACAGGAAGCTTTGGACCTGGTTCCTTTAGTGACCAACTCGGTCCTGGAGGAGCACTACCTGATCGTGGGCGTGGTGGTCGTGGTGGACATCGGCGTCATTCCCATCAACTCTCGCGGAGAGAAACAGCGGATGCACCTGCGAGATGGCTTTCTGGCCGACCAGTTGGACCCCATCTACGTGGCATATAACATGTAGCATGAGTGTACGCGTGGATGTTGTCGCCTGTATGTTTGCGTGCGTGTGTTTTGCCGACTGCCGATGACCGGTTGGGCGATCTTCGGCGAATTAACACTTACTGGGAGAAACTTTGAGAAGCGTTGACAAAGCCAAACCTAAACTCTAATTGGCGGAAGGATTCTGTCTCCTGACTGGAAGAAGAATCGCCTCTGCTTCTGCTTGTGTGCGTGTCGCTTTTTTCACGTGATGTGTTGCGACATCATTCATTTTTATTCCGCCCTACTATGAGCGAAGGGTATTTTAAATATCTGCATACTGTGGCGAAATGTGCATTTTAATTTTCCCGATGATTTGGAGTAACTTGTTGAAAGTACACGTGATATCAGACACTCTGGACGCCATTTCTGTTCGTTTGTTTTAAAAAAAAAAAAGGTAAAACGACAACTTAAGGTTACATTTGTACGCACGTCCTTCAGCAATTTGCCGGTTTCGTTTTTCAACCTTTGTAAATGTTCTCGAGCAGCAGGAAGCAGAAAAGAAGAAAAAACATCCCCTGCTTTTTCGATTCCTCCATGTTTAATATCATTGTACAAAACTGAAGGTGAACGCAAAGTCGGTTGATATTGTGTAATTATGTACAGATAATAGTTCTTATTTATTTTGCTCTTTTTAGAATTGGTGAGCGAAGACATTGGAAATGTTTTCCTCATTAAATAATATTGCTGATATAAAACATTGTATCATCTTGAGTGAGTAGTATCACATCAAGTCTATGTAAAAATATAAATATACATACAAATATATATAAAAAAAGAAAGATATATATAAAATAAGATCTACGAATCACCAATGAAACATTTCTAATGCAGTACATCCCACTTGCATGGTGTCTGTTGTAGAAAGAATCAACTGACCGATCGAACGTTACCCACACGTTTATTGATAACAATAATAATACAAAACTCATAGGACTTTCAAAATGATGTCAAAAGTGCGTGAACGAACGCTTCGGTTTTTCTAATTGAAATTAAATCGCTACACCCTTACTGAGAGAAAACGAACCCTAAAAATGTGCCTGGAATTTTGTTTACATTTGCTTTACGACTCAAATCTTCACCGCAATTTGTGTTTTTTTTTTATTAGCTTGGATTGATTTTTTTTTTACTTTTGTATCGTTTTTCTGTGTGATCTCATCATTATTTATTGACACAGGCTTTTTACACATGCGTTTTTATTTACCGCTCAAACATCAACAGTGTTTTCATTTATAATGCATCAGTCAGACTGTCACAGGACTTTGGTATTTCCATGAAACATTTACATTAATGTCTCGCAGTTTACTTTCAACCCAAATCAGCTCACATGAAATGGATTAAGCTCTTTTTTAATCGATTACGTGGGAAATACATACGCCGGCATATTGTTGGCACTTGCAATATGGGCAAAGCATGAAACACGACCGACTGGCTATAATAATGCAAACAAAAGTGAACCATGACGTTATTGTACCAGCTGCATTAGAAGAGACGTGTTTTCTGAACTCCTTTTCATGGTGCTGGCAATCCGTTAAATCGCCATGACAAAACCTGAGTAGCCTATTCAGGATTTTCTTCTTTTCTTTGCCACAGATGATAATCGTGGAGATCTACTGCAATCAGATATCAGCACTCTGGCCTCATTGAGGTCTCAGTTTTAATGCAAACCTTTTGTTTTATTTTTTGCGGAATCGGTGTCATAGACGTCAGTACTGTGTATGGGAACTGAGTTTACACTTGTTCAGAGAGTGACGATGCAATGTTTTGTTTTTAAAAAATGAAGGAAAGAAGTCTTAACCTGTTCAGAAGCTTTAGTGTTGCCATTCCCATACAATCCGAAACGTTTCCCCATTTAAAAAAAAAAAGAAAGAAAGAAACGTGCACATAACTTTTAACCTGTGAAGTTATTCCCTTTTTTTTTTTTTTTTTTTGGAAATCTGGACTTAAGTGAGAGAGTCTGCATGGTGTATGTAAATATTGTTGGTTAGAGAAAAAAAAGACAAAAAACAAAATTTATTTTGTATGGTGCAGGTGTGTTTGAAATTCTGTTTTGTACACATGATTAAAAGTATTAAATGACACTTTTATAGAAGCCTGCTTTGGCCTACGTTCACAAAATATGGTGCAATAAAGTGCTTTGATTGGTAAATTTGTCATTTTTAAATTTGAAGAACAATAAGAGTAAAATAAAACCGGTTGATATGTTTTATTTATACATAGTACTGTTACATAATGTAATGCAAGAAAGGGGAAAACGTTTACACCACATTAATTTGTATGCACATGAAAGACAGGTGTTTGTTTACCAGACTTCTCGCCGGGTGTCGGAAATTCTCAGTAGTCATTACTCTGTCCGCATAAATATAAATTAAAAATACATTTCAAAAAAAGGGTTACTTGCAATTACAAAGTGGCGTCAAATTACCCTAGAAAACAAAAAAGGAGACAGACTGCATCACTGATGACACGCAATGATTAACGTAGAGTCCAAAATAAGGTTCACACAACCTGGTTTCATGCACACTGGAATGGAACAAATTACCGTTATCACAAATATTTTTTTTTCCTTTACAGTTCGACTTTATCAAATACATAGTTAATGCGCTCATGAAATGTACATATGCTAACGTGCAAACGTCATCAGTCACGGTTAGCGGCAAACACTTATTTACATGTAGTGCAACAGTGAGGTTGGGAAGGGTGCGAGAGAGAAAGAGAAACAGGGCAGGACAGAAACCTGGATGTATTAGATGTGATTTAAGACGCATCCAGAACTTCAGAGAGAGACCGAATACAGGTGCACGCACATATGGATCTGTGCAAAAACACTAAAGAAGGACCTCACGTACCCTTACGTCCTTCAGCTGATTGATTCTCCTTCTCGTAGAAACATTGCTTTTGGGAAACGCAGCCCTGGTCGACATCTCAAAAACTCTCTAAAGAAAGATCTTACCTCATTTTTCCTTAATTTTTGTTATTGCAATATTTAAAAGAACAATAATTCACCTAAATTGTCATTTATTCAGCCTCATGTCGTTCCGTACGCATTTAAATGAGAAATATAAAATGAGATGTTTAAGTGTCCAAGCTGCTCTTTTCTATAAAGTGAAAGTGGATTACTTTCATTGAGCAGCACATCAGAGGTTTGGAACAACTTTGAAGGCGAGTAAATTATGGTTGACTTTGAAATTATGTAAACTATCCTTTTAACTTCTCCCTCGGGTCAGAAAGTGCCATGAAAAGTCATCCTTGATGATAAAACCCTAAAGCGACCATTTCTGATTGTTTCATTTACTCTGATCTCTGTACAATCTTAAATTTTGCTACTTAAAGGGATCTTGATGTGAAATCATCAGGTTTTGTTCACACTTATGAACCCCACTAAAGATCCCATTTAGCAAACATTTAGTACACTTAAGCTACCGCAATGCACCCCTAAATTAGCACATAATTTAGTTAAATTTTTGTTAAAAATGAAAAAGGCTTATTTTAAAGTGTAACCATAAAATGTGCATATTCATTAATGGAAGATTGTATTATTCAGACAGACATGACCTGCCATCTTTAAACCCTGTTTCCCAAAGAAAAAAGACATCACAACCACTGATAAAAACCAACCGCCGAGTTTAAAAGCACCAACTTCACTCAATGCAGGAGGCAGACATGATTCGCTCATATAAAAAATTCAAATATCTACATAGCTTCAGATTAAGTTGTTTAAAAAGATTACTAGTACTTCACATTTCAGCTAGTCTGTATGCAAGCAAGGCTGATTTCCGTCGTACAGCAAATAAAAGGGTAAAAAAAAAAAAAGGATAAGTAAAGAGATACCGTTAAAATCCAAACATAAAACCCATCTCTACGAGGAATAAGTAAAAGCCCGTGCTCACTTGTCCTGTTAGCGTACACCGCAACTCAGTAAAATGTCCAGGTAAGTGTCCGGAGCTGGGGTTTAAAATGCTGGCTAAAAATCAAGAATCCATGATCTATCCAATAGCGTGGATGGGTGGAGTCGAGAGGAAGGGCGTGGCCAGCTCATCTCTTCCGGCGACAGGTACGTTTGTGATCCGCGTGCCAGTGCTCCTGCTGACATTTGATGGAGCAGTACGACGTGTTCCAGCAGCAGTGGTACATCGCCTCTTCTTCACAGTTATAACACTGAAAAGTACAAATTAAGAGGATACTGAGATGCAAAGAAATTAATTCCTGGATTGACATTCATATTGGTGCATTTCCTAAAGAAACAGGACATTTGGGTTGGACAAAGTGCTTTTCCTTTAAAAAAAAAAAAAAAAAAGTTAACCGGTTTAAATTTACATCATAGCAGTCATCATGATAGGCTAAATTTAAATGAATCTAAATGAGTCATCAATATAGTTGGTTTGTTTTCCCAGAAGGACTAAATTGTGTGTTAATTTGAGTTTAACAATGTTTACGAGCACACTAGTCGTACAGATTAGCCTCAAAGTGTATGTGGACTAAAAGGCACAAAACTCTCATTTTGATTCTGGTTAGAACTGGGAGGTGTGACCTAAATCTGAAAGAGGAGTAATTTCACAATAATACATCATGTCATAGTTATTTTTGCTAGAAATAAGGTTACAGTACCAATAACATACCAGTGAAACCAAACAATTTGTTGAATTAATGTAAGGATTAGTATACAGTAGCCTAATAAAATAGGACAAATAAATGAAACAGAGGTTTTTTTGTTTGTTTTCAAGTAGGTCTTGTGAATTAAATATACAGTGATTTTATTAGAGCTACTAAAGTTGTTAAAATCAAGACCAAAGTGATTCTCTCTTCATATTTTGTTGTTTGATAACATGGAAAGCATCAGGCCTATTAGTCTGCAGACCTGATACACAGATTGAAAATATTAACAAACAACCGATTTTCACAACTGTTAACGTTCACTTGAGATATAACCTTAACCAACAGTGTTTACGTAAATACTCGCCAAGACGAATATGACAACATTATGTGTGTATTTGACAGTTAAAGTCACGCGCGCGCACGGGAAGTTTCCTGTCAACGTACGAGTGCCGATTACTATGGAAGCTTGTTTCCGCCACACAATGAAAGATAAAAAAGGTAATTGCGACTTTTTTCTCTCTCAAAATTTCGAGTTTAACGTTACATCTCGCAATTCTGACTTTGTTTCTCAGAATTGTGAGATATAAAATCATAATTGCGTGTTATAAAGTCGCAATTGCGTGTTATAAAGTCAGAATTGCGAGATGTAAACTCACAACTGTGAGGAAAAAAGTCATAAAGTCATCTTTTTTCCTCAGAATTGCGAGTTTACATCTCGCAATTCTGACTTTATAACACGCAATTGCGACTTTATATCTCGCAATTCTGACTTTATATCTTTTCTTTATCGCTCGAACGCCAATAACGTTACTTCCAATTAAAGATGGACGGATATTTATGCAAACATACGTGCGATGAGACTATATAATTAGCACGAGATGTCATATCACAGTGTTACAGTAACATTGTAGCACCACCAAAAGAAATGGATTCAGGGAAAGGACACTATCTACTGGACAAAATCGTTCGTTCGTACCAAAACACAAGGTAACAAAATGAGCAGGTGGTGGTAATTTCTCAATAGCGTCATTATTCAGGGTAAACAACTAAATCCGACTCTTCATCTACAGAATAATAACAAGCCCACAACACATCTTCCCAGAAGAGAATTTTGAAGCTCAGGTGAATAATATGCTGAAGAACCATTTTTCATCTCCTAGCCACAGGTAGAAGCTATAAATAGACTGTAAATACAAGGCAGGCAAATGAGGACTTCTGGGGAAACAAGTTCTAAGACGAAAAATAATTACATTCACATACTGATGACACGAGTCACATTTGAATAAACTTTGCCTGATTCAAACACACAGGGCTATTTTGAAATGATTTAGCTGGCATAATGCATTCAAAATCTGGTGGAACAAGCTTATAATATCAATCATAACTTGAAACTAAGGCCTAACTAAACTAAAACCACATAGTAACTGATCAGTAACTTCTCAGCTTTTGAATATTGCAGTTATTATTACTAAATGTATTATCCCCTTTGTATTTATAAAGTCAGGAAATTCACACATGGTTTTTAATAAGGGATATCAAACTCTGCATTTCATTTTTAATGCATCTCTTTCAGGTGAAACCAGACTCAAAAGCATTGTCTGGTAGATGTTCTGAAGGTCCACTCACCCACTGCTTCTTCTTGGTCTGGGAAAGGAGTTGTTTATGCTGAGCTACCATCTTCTTCATCTCCTCCATGAGCTCCTCTTTGCACTTCTCCTTCACCTGTTTGCACTTTCTCTCCATCTCAGCCTGCGTGCTGGACACCGCTTTGTTCACCGCCTGCCGTTTCTCTTCTTCCATCTCCCCTCGCAACTGTAAGGACGACCACATTGCTGAGTTTGCTGCGATTCCCCCCCCCCTTTCCGCCAACAGTGTGGCTTTCTTGGAGGAAAAGGGGTATCTTTAAATCTGGCCACAAGAGGGAGCCAAATGCAAGTCCGAAATGAAAGAACGTTCCTCACCTTGTCCAAAGCCTCTTTCAGGACGCGTTCGGTCTCTCGCTTGTTCTCCGCTTTCATCATTTCTTTAACGTCACTGAAGATCTTGGTGTATTTGTCGTGGCACATGTTTTGGCAGTTGCCCTCGTTGAGCGTCTGTGTGCCTCGGTGTATCATGCGGGTGGCCGGTGAGGAAGAGGAAGAAGGCGAGCCAGACTTCTTGGTCTGGGTGTAGACGGACATACGCTCCGGCTGATGTGGAACAGCTGTTGGGATCTCTTGGCTGGAGCTGACGGCTTCCATCTCGGGCTCTGGCTCCTGATATAACAGCAAGAAGATGGTAAAGGATAACATGAACTCAATGCCACATCGACTTGATAAACATGATGCACTACAAACCTCTTCTTTGGGCTCTGCGACTTGGGAACGGCGGCTCTTTTTAGCTTTGGGCTCTTGGTTGCCTTTTGACTGTCGTAAAGATCAGAACAAGATGCCAAATAAAGCAAAGCCAATCTTGATTATTTAAAGGTGAAATTTGACACTTCTGTGCCACCAAAGTGCTAACCTGCTCATTGGATGTGGAAGAGATGCTTGACTCCGCCTCTTCCTGTCTGTCTTCTTGTCTTTCGTGCCTCTCCGACCTATCATGCTTCTCTTCTGGCTTCCCCTTCCAGGTACGGCCCTCCCTCACGAAGCGCTGGTGGAGCTCCAGCTCATCGCATGCCTTTTTCCAGCCCGAGCTGCGCTTCACCTGCAGCTGCTGCACACTGACCGTGATCTCCTGGATGTTGTCAGAAGGAATCCATGCCCTGCAGCAAGACAGACACGAGCCTGCTAGTTTCACAAGCTAGTTTCTCCACATACAGATTTATACCAGGTATACACTTTATAATACACATATATAATTAGCAAATAATACATATACAGTATATATATATATATATATATATATATATATATATATATGTATTATTTGCTAATTAATCTTTGTGATTAAGTAGTTTTTTTAATTTTCAAAATTTCACACACGTGTGTGTGAGTGTGTATATATATATGAAGAGTTCAGATGCAAAAGCCTCTAAATGCCATTTGAAATTTTCTTCTTTAATGATGATTTTTATCAAACTTGTATATTTAAGTTCAGTAATTTCACTTAAATAACAATTAATAGGTAATTATCATTGCCATTTAAGTGAAATCACTGAACTTAAATTTACAAGTTTGATAAAAATCATCATTAAAGAAGAAAATTTCAAATGGCATTTAGAGGCTTTTGCATCTGAACTCTTCATATATATATATATATATATATATATATATATATATGCATGCATGCATGCATGCATGTTTACACACACAAAACACATTTATATTTTTGGGCTCTAAAATAAAATAAAAAACAGATTAAAAAATCAGATTAATTTGCAAAAAATTGCACCTAATGTTATAACTTAAAATCATACATTTAGTCAAGCATTAAATCTCTGAATGCATGTAGAATCAAAGTAGAATTAATAAATACATATTATAAAATTATCATACATCTACAAAAGGTTAAAATATTTAATATTTTTTTAATTACAACTTGCATTAAACATATATTTTTTTAATTGTTTCCCACATTGTATGAACAGAATTTTATTTATATGAACCAAAGTAATATCAATATTTTTATCAATATCAATATATTTACCTACATATTTTGAATCGATTTAATGAAATGGACAATTTGAACTCTTTCACTTACCAGTGCTATTAAAGGTCCCATATTGTCAAAATTAATATTTCCTGTTTTTTTTTTTTTTTCATGATAACAGAGATCTAAAGGCTATAAAACAACTATTATATAAGTTTAAAACCAGTCAATCCACAGACAAAAGCACACAGCCTGCATAAAGTAGCTGTGTCTTTTCACGAGCCGTTGTGACTTCCGTATAAATGTGATGTCAGAACTCCTCTGTCGCCATCTTCAGTCACCACCCTGAGCACTACCCACAGTCAGGAAACTACATCATTGCACAGGCTTCCGAACAACATTAATATAAGAGAACAGTGGCTAATGTTTATTTATTCAGAAACACCACAGCAATTTCTCAAAGCAATACTCCTCCAAGATTCTGCAGTTCTTAGATTTACAAGTTCAAGGGGAAGAGCGTCAATTGCAGCATATGTTCTCGTGTTCTGTGGGCATCTTTGCACATTAATGCTGCGTTCACTTGCTAGGGAAAGGAGGATATTTTCCACTTGTGAACTGGTATTTACCAGTGTGTTGCGTTCAAGTGCTTTTGTTGTGGTAATGTGGTAAAAAGATGGAGATCCAGACCTGTTATTTAGCTAAAACTATTTTAGATTGCTTAAGTCATCTGCAACAGCAAGAAAATGATTTATCAAAACTCAAAAGGTAAATAATATGCTATATATTTTCTAGATCATGAATAGTATATATTTTTACCATTCACGACTCTTGCGGTGCTCTCCGCCATTTTGAAAAGTTCAAAGGTTATCTCATCTCGGCAACTCGTCCATCAAAATATTCTACGAGTTGCCCAGTGGAAAATACCAAATGAGGGGGTGTTCATGTGCATTTTCCACGTCGGCTTTTGGTATTTACCATAATTACCATAGCACATGAACGCAGCATTACCACAAGTACACATTTTACAGAAAAAAGTAACATTGTAAAAGAAATTGTAGGACTTCAACTTGTAGCAAGTCACATAGCTTACTGCAGTCAGTGTCTGTCTGCTAACGTTGCATTATAAAACAGTTAAGTGTTTCAAAATCAGTGTATGACTAGCTATTATTAACTTACATATTTTGGAGATTTAAATCGAATTTGACAAATAAAAAAAAAAGTGCAACTCTGATGTAATGGTAATTTGTAATACTCTAACTATAAAGCCAGAAGTAAGGAGGTGGTTGCTTGTCTCCTGTCCGGCTCGAACATAAGGCCGAATAAAATTTCCCTCAGCAATGTCCATCATTACAGGTGATTTATTTACCTTACTTGTGAGCATCACCAAGCCACCGCAGGCTACAGAAACAACAGGCCAATCAGAAGAGGATCATGAATATTAATTAGAAAGGCCAAAATCAACCTGTTCTTAGCAGAGCTCCAGAGAAAGGAGCTGTAAATGTGTATTGGGATGGTTTTTGGTACTTATGCCGCAAATATATATTTCTTAAGGACATCAAAACTTAAAATAAAACTTCAGAAAGGTGTACAATATGGGACCTTTAAGGTGTGGTTTCACACTCAGGGCTTAGACTAAGCCCGGATTAGGCCTTAGTTCAATTAGGACATTCAAGTAGCTTTTATAAACATGCCTTAAAAACACTACTGATGTGCATTTTGAGATAAACCATCAGTTTCTTTCAGTTAAACCAGCTTAAACATGCATTTTACTCTGGGACTAGGCATAAGCCGCGTCTTTGAAACTGAGGGTAAAATCATAATTTAACCAATGCTGATTTATTTTATAGCAAGATAAACTCCAGCAAAATCACTGTGAATATGTTGGGAATATTTGGTATAGCACCAGCTGTAATCAATCAATAAAGAGTCAATTATCTCATTTAGTATAGAATGAACTTCTGAAGTCTCATGACTCTCCTTTTAAATCAAATATTGTTCATGCTCATATTATAACCTGAGGCTCACCTTTGATGCTGGTGACCAAAGAACCGAACATCCACCTGGTTGCCCTCCCTCTTCATCACCTTGGCAGGCCAGTAACCAAAGCCCTTCATCCTGGCCCACACCAGCTCATGATTCGGACTCTGATCACAGACAAACATGGTTTTATACACTCACAAATCACACATTAATCTCCAGGAATGAGTGTGTCTGCTTACACAAGGGAAACAGAACCAGTTGTCGGGTCGTGCATTCGAGAGATAGAAGCAGTGTCTGCACAACATTAACTCGTTCAGCTGGAACAAACAAATAATGGCATAAGTCGGTGTTCATAAAGGGCACGAAATCTTTTACACATTAACATTAGAATCAGAAAAGCTTAACCGTGTTTGTCAAGTGCATTAAATAAGCTTAAACTGTTTGCTCAGTCTGACCTCATGACATGTGTCGTTGTAAAGAAGTCTTGCAATTTCCGTCTGATCGCTGTTGACTGTTGACAGAGAATGTGGAATCGGTTAAGTTGACACTAGAGTTGTGTCATAAATCACTCAGATGAGATGACTGCGGTACAGAAGAGCTCACCTCCGTGCAGAATGGCTGTGTTGTGAACTATAAGCTGAGCGTCAGCTCTGAACTCCTCAAAGCTCTTGTACTTCCCCTCTGAGATGTTCTGTAGGGCAACAGAAGACACATGAGAACGTGCCGAGGCTGATAAAACATGGCCTTTTTAATGTTTCTACTGGTGTACCTCTTGTATGTTTTCCACATCCAGAGGCGTGTGGATCAGTCTTCTGTACACGGGTTGCTTTGTCTCCTTTCCTTTCTTGTGCAGGTCCACAGCCTGAAAGAAGAAATCTGCTTTACATCTCAATAGAAAAATGCATGTGGAGAAAAAAAAAGCTTCTACATGATTTAGTGTGAAAAGGCATGAAGCTAAAATGTGAAACGCACCCTTTCCTTCATGCGTCCAAGAATGAACTTCAGGTATGTCATCATTTCCTGTTTGTTCAAATTCTTCCTTTTGCTGCCCTGTTAGTAAACATAATAACTCAATAACCACAAGTATGATTTATGTTACCATACTTTAAAAATGCATTTGGGGGTTTAACGGTCACAAAACATGCATTTCAAATTCTTGAATTCACTCTAAAGAAGTGAAGAGGTAGTAAGATTTCTCTCCCCGAGGCTGCATTCGTTTGATCAATAATACAGTAATATTTTGGAATACTATGACAATTTTAAGTGCATTTTAAAATGTAAATGTATTCCTGTGATTGCAGAGCTAATTTTTCAACACCAATTTACAATCTCAACTAGAAGTTTTCTAATGGTCTCTCTATACTGGCCAAAGTAGATGTGTGCCTGTATTTTGTAATACTGTTTATTACGGCATTAAATATACACAATATTGTCACCGTGGGCACTTCAAAATACCGTGAACATGTCTAGGGCTGTGAAACAATTAATCACATCCAAAATAAAAGTTTGTGTTTACATAATATTTGTGTGTGTATAGTGTAGAATTAATTTGTATATATACATATTTGTATATACAAAATAATTACACACTACACACACACATATATATATTATGTAAACACAAACTTTTATTTTGGATGCGATTAATCGCGATTAATCGTTTCACAGCCCTCTAACATATTAGCATAATTGTTTTAATTTCTCTAAACTTAAGAGTAGCTTAATTTCCGTGGACCTCAATTAAGTTTGATTTTTGTTCTTTTGTTGTAAAAAGTTTGGGCACATCTGTTTTGTACCCACCCTGCAGATGCCGCACTGCCAGTGGGAGGTTGAGTCCCGTGGCCGGTGGTCTTCAGACAAACAACGTAGGTGGTAGACACGGAAACAGCCGTCACACTCCATCACGTCTCCGGGAAGGTGACACTCAAAGCAGTACCAGTCGTGACTTTCTGCTTCCCAGTCCTGAAACACACACAAGTATAGTAATGCACATCCCCGCCCACCTGGGCCACCAACAAGCTCCCGGGAACAACACCACTGATCCAGGTAAGCTTGTCCTGCAAATAACCTGCAAATACAATCTTGGGAAATAGATTTAAGATCAGCCCTCTTACTTTGAAATGCTTTTAAGAGATAGACTCTGGGGTTTCTGTCAAATTAGTGACCAGAGCCTTGAGAGGCAAATAGTAATAATAATAAAAATGTAGTTTAGGCAAAATATATACTATATAAAGTATATACTAATCAAGTTTGAAGCTGAGTAAATGCATGAGAGCATGAGAGTATGAGAGCTGTTCTTAGAAGATTATTAGTAAAGGACAGAGAGAGCAAAAGTATAAAAACCCCACTCATTAGTTATAATAAAGAAACAATCAATCAAAAGATCGTAGGTGTATATGTTTATATTATGAGAGGAATACAAGCATGTTACATTTTTGCTTTTTGGATCCATTTAAATGGCCATTTTGTCATGTTTTTACAATGCTTCTGAGCAGTACGTGTAGTAGTAAAGAAAGCTTGTTCTACAATGATTAAACACTTTCAAAGACTAAGAAAGCTACAGATTTAAAACAAAGAAAAATACCAATATATACTTTCAGTCAAATAGCCATTTAAATCAAACCTCAAATATGACAAAATCTTCTTTGAATGAAACGGTGAGCAATCACATTCTCACATGCCACGATCACATCCACCATGTGTTAATACTATCCTCTAAAAATATCATCCATCTATACTACATTTCTCAAAACACACCAACACACACCAGAGACAATCCACTATTTTCACTGATCTAGTTACAGAACAAAATCTCTAGGATTTGGCAAAAGTTTTACTTCGGGAAATGCTGGTACTGTCTACAAATCGCTTTTATTCTTACCTTTAAAATGGGGCTAAACCAGTGTAAGATGTTAACAGGGGTTTAAAGCAAAAATGCCAAAGACATCACCTTCAATCACCTTAATAATGCATTATATTTCAAAAATATGAGTTGATTAATTTATTTTACAGATAATAGATTTAAATCCTTACATGGAAAAGCTAACTTCTGACACTGGTCTTAGCCTTAGTAAACAGCTCAGCAAACACAGGTCTAACTGGTTCTGACATTGAACTGGTCTTAACATTGACATACAAATCTCGCAAAAACAAAATCTTGATTTGTAAAACATGTAAGATTAATATGTGAAGCATACGCACATCTTGAAAAAGAGCATCAGTAGGCAAAGAGGGCTAGAGAAGAGAGAAATCACTAAAAATGAGCATTCATTGGCAAAACAAAGCAAACCAAACCTCACACAGAACAGCACTGAAGTGACATAAAGCTTGCTGATGCCAGTATAGATACCAGTATAAAATAAAAGTGTGTATTATCATAATATTTAGATTGATACTTAAATAGAATGATTTAGATTTCATGGAAAATTTCAGATTTGGAGCAAAAGTCTGAAGGGCCACATAGAAGCTTCTTTCAGTTCAGCTGCTGTCCCATGCGCTGGTTACACATACTATTAACTAAAGGGCAGATTATGTTGTTAATAAAAAATAAAAAATAAAAATCACAGCAACTGGACGTGAACATACCTTGCTTCCTTCTGACATCTGCTCCTGCGATTGCAAGTGATCCAAAAAACATTGTTTAAAATCCTAATCTGAGAGCTGGGATTGGCTGAAACTAACCACAGGCGCTCCGTGTTAGGGACTCGCGGGTGGGTGTTTGGTGTTAGAAGTACCGGAATTCACCAGTTACAACATGAATATTAATCTATATTGCTATCATATTCATTAATATGCTGTTTTTACATTCACTAAAATTCAAAATTTTGGGGTCAGTAAGATTGTTTTTTAAAGCCGCTTATTATGCTTCAAAGCTACATTTATTTGGTCAAAAATAGTAATAATGTGAAATACTTCTACAATTTCAAATAACTGTTGTTTATTTTAAAATATTTGGAAAAAGTAATTCATTCCAAGATTTAATTTTCATCATCATTACTCCAGTCTTTCATTCTTTCAAATCATTCTAATATATGCTGATCTGGTGCTCAAAGAAACATTGCTTATTATGATCTATCTTAAAATAGCTGCTTAATATTTCACATTTTAATACAACATGTCTTCTGGATTCTTTTATGTATATAAAGTTAAAAAAAAATGTTGCAACTCTGCGGTAACACACTTTACTTTTTTGAAGGGGTGTGCATAAAACTAACATGACACCTTCATAATCATGATATGACATGTTATGAATATGAAGCAAGTTTTATGCATGTTTGTGACAACTATCATTAAGTGTCATTCGCTCAGTTATAACATTTTTAATGCAAATATGACATTGTTTAAAATGTCTTTTTTATGGCACCTATGTCACATTTGATCAAATGTAATTCATCCATGCTCATTCAAAAATAATTTCTTAATTTAAAAAAAAAATGACTGACCCAAACTTTTGAACAGTAGTGTAGACTAGGCGATTTTATTAAAAGAAACATATGGCTGATAGACTGAGACGAATGCATATATTCCAAGCTGTAAGCCATTCCCCAAAAACAAACAAGAAATGTGCTTCCTTCAAACATGCTTTCTCACACTGCAGAGGAATGTCTCTATGTGCTGGTGAAGGCACTGAAACATCTGCATCTACCATTACTAGTGCATATGGAGGAAGTTTACAGCAGAAAACTCACTGTTGAACACTAAGGTCACTTATTTTTTGGTCCATATAAGCTTAGCAACTAATCAAATATTTGCTGATGGACATCAGAGGTTCATCAGAGGACCCCAAGCAGCATATCTACATTTTTGAGCTCTTTATTTCATTAGATTAATGTGTAGTAAAACCAATCATGTTTACCTTTCGCATTTTTATCTAAGAGGCATGTAGATACAAGTATGTTGTTTAAAATAGACATGCTCTGGTATATGTCTCACCATCTCGTCTCCTGGGAGCCAGTATCCCTCTTGTTCGATCCCGGCTTTGGAGCCTTTGCAGCCCACGGTGAGCGTCTCCACCACCAGACCGTCTTTCACAGCCAGAACCAGTTGCCTAGCCGTTTCTTTAGGGTGCATCCCATACACACGACTTAAATATCTGCATGAAAACAAGGCCATCTCTTAAGATATTTTTAAATGAATACATTAAAGGTATAGGCCGCCCAAAAATGAGAAATCTGTCATCATTTACTCTAGGAGTGTAACGGTTCAAATTACTCACGGTTCGGTTTATGTATCACGGTTTTATGGTCACGGTTTCTTTACGGTTTGGTATGTGCTATGTTCTGGGAAAAAAGGACTACTGTCAAATAACAATAGAGAAACTAAGAACAAATAATCAAACTACAAGCAACAGCACAAATAAATACAATAGACCAAAGATACAACTAAAACAAACAGTGCTTTTTTTTTTAGGATTTTCAGGAAGGGCTAATAGAAGTTCAGGTACCGAAACTGAATAAAGTGAGCAAATGTCAAATAAAATACATTTCACTGTATAAATTAAAGATGAATCCTTATTAAAGTTACAAAGTTATTCAGTCAAGAGCAGTGAGTGATTTCCTTGCTTTTTGTTGTTTAACACTGAAAACAGATAGCAGAAATGTTAAGCTGCTGTCACTTTAAGACATAAAGCACTGATCCAATACACAAACGCACGCGTTGTCCTTCTCAACTATATTTGCTATCATTTTTGACACAAGACTTGAAAGAGAACTCAATATTTGTGCGCTGTCTGATCCGCAGCTTTCCACATGCGTACTTAAGTGTCTTCTTGCGCTTGAATGTTTGAATTGACTAGTCATATTAGGGCATAAAGCACTCGCAAAGTTTACAAAGACTGACTGTTTTGT
This sequence comes from Pimephales promelas, assembly GCF_988280905.1. Classification (NCBI taxonomy): domain Eukaryota; kingdom Metazoa; phylum Chordata; class Actinopteri; order Cypriniformes; family Leuciscidae; genus Pimephales; species Pimephales promelas. The sequence continues at coordinate 22,712,226 of NC_142790.1, forward strand.
CCACATTGTTCTTTTTTAATCATCGCTGTTGAGGATTTGGGAAGTCATAATGTGTTTCAATCGACAGAAACATACCAGAGCCCGACCGATAAAGGATTTTGAAGGCTGATACCGATACAAATATTTGTTGGTTTTAAAATCCGATATTCCGAAATATCGCCCGTTTTTTTTTTTTTTTTCAGAAACGCGCAACAAAACATTAACAGATTTCCCTAACATTAGTTATTTGTAGTTATGTATAAGTTTTAAATAAAATAATAAGAAAATGCATTTTAAAAAGAAACTTGTTTCTTTTATTGTCGCAACAGAACATTGCCCTCTGGTGGAAAAACTATAAAACTCCAACACTAATGACATGTTTGAAGCGTGTTTCGTTCGTTTTTATTTTAATGTTGAAATATTCATTTATCGGCCATTATAACTGCCGATACCGATAGCTTGGAAAATGCATAATATCGGCCAATAATATCAGCCTGCCGATATATCGGTCTGGCTCTAAAACATATATTAGCCGAATTGTCTGTCCGAACTCTGTCTTGTCTGCATCGTCAGATTTGAGATGAACCACAGTGCAAGCGCTTGCTGAACCGTGGGTGGAGAACGGTATGGTTTAATTTTTTCCCGAGAACCGTTACACCCCTAATTTACTCACCCTAAAGTTGTTCCAAACCTGTATATTTCTTTGTTCTTTGTATTTTGAAGAAAACTTGTGCGGCACCATTGACTTTTTTAGTATTTTTTTTCCCCATACTATGGAAGTCAGTGGTGTCTTACAACTGTTTGGTTACAAACATTCTTTAAAATATCTTCTTTTGTGTTCAGCAGAAGAAAGAAATTCATACAGGTTTGGAACAACTTGAGGATGAGTAAATGAGGACAGAATTTTCATATTTGGGTGAACCATCCCTTTAAAATGCGTAAGTGTTATTAAAGGGAGTCGAGTTAAAGCAATTACTTTGAGATTCTGTCCATGTTTGCGATTTGTTTCTGATTGCGGATGACTTCAATGGCCGACCAGACATACTGAACCACCTTAGGGTCCGCTTGCCTCTTCTTCACCACCCTTGACATTGTGGCCAGTTCCAACCTAGGACGAATACCAAAACCCTTGAACAAAAACTCACGCTTCCCACAATAAACAAAGTACAGGCTTAAGCGCTTAGGTGCTTGCCTTGCATAGAAGCAAAATGTAAATATTTGTTAAGAGAGAGAGGATTACCATTTCTCTAAACGGTGCTTCTCATGAATGATTACTCTTTTTATCGTTGTGAAAAAACAATAGATCTCAGAAAAAATGGCACCACAATAAACAACTTCTTCATTAAGTTTCATCCAAATGAACTCTAAACTCGATGTTCTCTTTATAAAAAGCTCTTGCGAATAACCACACGAGGTTAAACATTAAGCTTTCTTATAAAACTCTCCAGAACAGTGCTGTTAATGTTAAAGGATATCAAAGACGACGACAACAAGAAAAACTAAATATAGTCCTTCCCATCCTCATGGGAAGCAGCAGAGATTTACAGTCAAAATGACATGTAGAGTGCAAAACCAGTTCTATAAAACCCCTCTACAGTATTCACTCTGCAAAGTGCCCGCAGTATTTTAGCTCTCCATGTGGCATGAAGAACAGAAAAACGACCGTCACATTTAATGCTGTTGTGCATACTGTAAGTTACAGCTTCTTCAATCAAATGCCAGATGGATCTGAAACTGTTTCTGTGCGCTGCAATTTATTAATGAAAGTGCGTTCTAATGAGTTTCCAGGAATAAGAACAACAAGACGCACTCATTAATTAAATTACGGAAATAACAGTTTTCAAGACATTAATCTAACAACGTTGTAAAGCCTTAGCTGACAAATGTTGTTTCCATTTCAATAAACAAATAATGTCTGGAAAGAACAGACGTAGAATGATGTGCAACAACATGGCATTATTCATGTGGGGGTAAAAGAAAAACTTTTAGTCATTTGCATTTTACAACATTTAAAAGTTTGCTCATGTCTAGTGATTTCTGTTGCGGTTATACTGACTCCTATTGGCCTGGATGCATGATGTTTGAATACTAAATACTGATGGTCACACCTCTTTAACATTATACTTTGTAAAGCACCATGGTCATGTCTGAAACTGTTATATGTAGGTAAAACATTAGGTGAATTCCAATTGGCATTTTTGCATCCTTGAAGGGCACTTTGGGAAGGAGATGCCATTTGTAGGGGCGTTCCAAACGAAAGTGAACAACTGAATCCCTTCGTGAAGGGCCCTTCCACAAGTCTGTTAGCGAAGGGAGCATGCGATGGTCACTTAAATTAAGTGATTTAATTGTTTATTGTCATATGACCCAAGGTGACAAATCCTCACAATTCATTTAGATTTCCGAATTCAGCAATTTTTACTATCATCACTACTAGCAACATGTCCATTTGCATGGCTGTCACGTGACGTCAACATAGCAGCACAAGTGGCGACCCGCTCCATGTAGAATAAAAACACCTTTGTGGAAGACTGATACACATCTACATTATCAATCATGAGTATTTTAATTTTATTCATTTATTTATTTATGTGTAAAAAAATAGTTGGCAAAATTCACAGAGTGCTGCTTTGATGTCACCACCAGCGAGACCTGTCGCTTTATTGCGCAATACATTTGCAGAAAGGATGAGAACCGATCGCTTCCTGATCGAATATAGTACCACAACAACCTTATGTTTTGTAACAATCTTAACTTTTATCACACTATTACAGTCTACAAATATTGCCCGTGTTTTTTAACCCGCCCACAGATAGCTACAGTATCAACAGCAGCTCATGTGATCCACAGCCCGAGTGCTGGAATGTATGGCGCAAAAGCATTAAGAACATGTTTACATCAACGAAGCGACCAAAATAATGTCATTTCAAAAGCCATGATGACTTTAACAGCTGCCTGTCTCATTTATGATCAATCAAATCCAGCGCAAATCCCGCTTTTCGGCCACAGTGCCTAAAAGCAACAACATACTCATACGTCTAAGAGTCGCAAAACTACAAACATTAGGACATCGTAAACGCGCGAGCTGTTTTTGTCACGCGCTTCATAAAATCAAACCGCAAGGAATCACGATTAATAACCGAATCAAATTGCAAATGGAGGGAAAACCTTCATCGGTGCCTAGACATTCTTGTTGGTTGGTTGGTGAGCTACATGGACGCCATGTTGATATCCCTCCCTCGTTTCTAGACAAAACCAACCAGTTGGGAGTGGATTTTTTTGTTCTTCTATGCCGTGAATGTTATGAAATCGAGCCGGTTTATGCGCTTACTTACCGCTGTCCGACAGCTGATCAAACACCTCGCCGTTCAGTCGCGCTTTAGGATGTAACGCAGCGCTGGTTACATTTGTGTTTCCGGAGTTAAATGTCAGAATTGTGGTTGGTTGGAGGAGCCCGGCCACAGTTGAGAGCTCGGAGGGGGTAAACACACAGTACAGGCTGTGGGAGGACTCTAGTGGCGGACGCAGGAGTTGCGCTCTTTACTTTGCACGTCTCACCTTCAAGCTTTTTGCACTTTAATAGTACATTTTCCCCCGGTTTCACAGACAAGGCTTAAGCCTAGTCCCAATCTAAATGCATGTTTGAGCTGTTTTAACTGAAAGCAACTTGCAGATGCGTCAGTGCGCAAAATGTGTCAGTGCCATTGTTTTGTCTCAAGATGCACACCAAGGCACGTTTTTAAAAGCTACTTAAATGTCCTAATTAAAACTAAGACCTGATCCTGGTTTTGTCAAAGCCCTGTGTGTGAAACCGGGCCTTATTTTACTAGTTTAAGTATTTATAAATGTAAATTCCAAGTAAAACTTAACTTTTATTGTTGGTAATTATTCATCTGACTGACCTCTTTTAGATTCGACGAGCACATCATCTAAAAAATGCATGCATTTGTTATTATGATTCTGCAATATTATACGCTTTGAGACTTTGCTGGAACATCAAATATTAAATGAGCTGTTTCATTTTTTTTTCAATTCAGTTTATATTAAGTTTACTGTTAGTATAGAACATGTCTGAATACATAAACCATTTTTTTGTTTTGTTTCCTGCAACAAAGATACATTAAACAAATGATACATTAAATTAAAAAAACAAGTAAGTTGCAAGTAACATGGTTGCAAATTTAGCCTGCAGAATATCAGGACTGGCTATGGGAACAAATATGGGTTTGTCGTTGTTGATAAACATACATTTCCTATATATTAAAGAAAATATATATTTTTTCCAAGTCTAACGACTATAGACTAGAATAATAGAATAATGAATACTTATAATTTTGCTAAATGTGTCAACTAATTATTACTTTTTTAATATTAGAAATAAGTTCATAATTAAAATAAGTTTTACTTCAACCTTCGCATTGAAGGGTACTGTATGCATAAATATGTGTTATCCTCACTCTCTTATGTAATGTTAATAATGTTAATTATTAAAGTAATGCTAATAAAACTAATAAGGCATTAATTGCAGCTCTAAATATGCAGTATTATAAGAGCTATTTATTTGGAGTGGAGTAAATAGGATGAACATCTTCCCAAAATAATTCTCATTGCCCGAGTCATACCGGTTTAATACAACTTGAGGGAGTAAATGAAGACAGAATTTGAATTTTGTGGTGAACTATCCCTTTAAGAAGAAGCTCCAGCAGATGGTGCTAAATAAACACACATAGACTGACACTAAAATGTCTGCAACCCATAAAAAAGATGAATATACTAATGCTTCATGTTTCCTGTCCCATGTCGGTTTAAAGTTGTTTGTGAAAGTCTTTTTCCAATTTCTTTTCCTTTTATGTTTTTATTGTCAATGTGCATACAGTATGTCAAGCACTAATATTACATTGCTTAACATGAATAGAACAACTTGAGTTTTGGTATTTAAAATGGTATGTTACAATGATGTGCAGTGTTTGTATAGTCTGAACTTTTATTAGTCATGTCCCTCTAAAAGCTGTGCCACTATGTGCTCATAGTCAGGTAATTTCCTAGAAATGGAAAGTATTCCGTTGTTTTACCATTTGCTTGACCAAATTTATTTGGATCTCTGTGTGGTTACATTTTCCCTCACTTTAATATCACAACAAAAAATTAAAAAGTCTAAACACATCTCAACGGTTGACAAAATGTTTGACATTATTTCTATTACGCTGCTTATATGTCCCTTTTAAAAGAGAGAATTTGCCAGGAATGAGAACACTCAGAAGACACTAAATAATTGTGTTCCATGTGTATACATCACTACATAAATCATATTTTCTTATGTAAAGACTCATTTTTATTGTTGATGCCTAAGCATAATGCATAATGGATAAGTTAATTCATATTATATAGTATAAGTATATTAATATTTCTGTAATATGGTATATTAAAAATAAAGGTTCCAAAATAAGGTTTTCACAGCGATGCCATATAAGAACATTTTTTCAGTGAACAGTTCTTAAAATAACCTTTTTTTCTTGGTGTGAAGAACATTTTAATCCACTTTAAAGAAGCTTTTGTGGATTGAATGTTAAAGTTTCTTCATGAAACCATTGATGCTAATGAGGAACCTTTGTTTTTCTTTTAAAGTGAGCAGAAATAGTTTTTTTTTCTCAACAAAAGCTTTAAAACAGAGTATACATAACAATAGCAAAATATTAATTCCCCCCCCCCCCTCTCTAACCCATGAAATATGTGAGACTACTAGTCCAATATCAGATTACAGATTCCTGTCTGAACTGAATCCCTTCATAATGACATGTCCTGGATCAGTCCACTATCTGTAGGAACTTTCAGCACAGGCATTCATTTTTCATTTTTTTTTTTTTTTTTTGGGGGGGGGGGGGGGGGGGATGATAAACCATTGAATCTCCATAGAAGGAGAAATGCCGCCTGGGTTATATTTTAATATACGCATCTGACGCAAAGTGCATTTTGGGGGGAACGTAAAAGCATAGTCCAGAATCAAAAGCCATAAATGAGGATGGACATGCAATATTTTCCTTTGTGAAATGTTCCAGTGCAGATGGTCTGGATTTGTGAGAGTAATGTCTTCTGTTCATCTTTAAACATCCAGCTTACTACAAAATAAAACTTGCTGCTCATATTTTAGGGAAATGCATTTATTCAAGCCGCATGCAATCCTGCGTAGTTTCACAGATCTTAAAATATACTGATTAAAATTGTTTTTATCTGTCTGGCTAATGTCTGGTTTGCACTGCGTTTGAAACAACACATTCTGAATTATAATGTGTCACACTAGCCTTAGGACAACCAGAAGAGGTCACTGTCAAGTCAAATCCCAGCCATGCAACATTAATGAGCAAATTCTCGCACTATAGTCTTTTTTTTTTTTTTTTTATAACATCCTCAAGTAAAGGTATGCAATAGGTACTTTAAAATACCTCGCCACAGCTCTTTTTTCATATATTTCTGTTTGATACACTCTTCTTACTATCAGCTCAGGCAATTGAAAGTCAACGGCTGCCCTCTGATTTACTTATTCCCACATCTGTGTCCAAACTCCATCACATGATGTTCACAAAGTCACATAAACTGACCAAGAACACAATGCTTAATGAAGTGATTTCCCGGAACGGCACTAAAGTGCTGAGAAAGTTATTATTTCTAAAGCTGCTGTTCTGCTCAACTGACTTAAGTATTTGACAGTTTTATCAATGATTACTCATAAAATGTATCATAAAGTGTGAAACAAAGAATTACAGTGTGAACATTGAATTCAAAAAACGGTAAAACTAGATATATAGGCACAAAAAGGTGCAATGTTTCTCCTCTATACGTGACACAACACTACACGTGATCTTGGAAAGGATTTTTTTTTTTTTTGGTATGTGGTCACTCTATTTGATATCTATGAGCTATATTTTTTGTGGTTTGACATTATAGATAAGAGTCTTAATAGTTTATTGGCCCACAAGACTTCCTCTTTAAGGAGGCAGAAGGAAGATTATTTTCTTAAGTGAATGGTAAACTTGCCATTGCATCCATCTTCCACTGCCTGTTATAGAATCCCAGAGAGATTTCTTATTTTCACACTAATTTGCTTGTTACCCGAATGTTCTTCTCTTCAGAGATCTACTGAATTGTGCTTTTTCACACCCAGATGTTGTTTAGTTTCATAGCATTAAGCTTAAAGATTATATGGTTTAGTCAAAAGTCCACTTACACAAATGTAAGAGCAGCGCCATTCTTATAGGCCGGTGTAACTGCTGCATCTGCCCCATGAGTGGTTTTGTATGTTGGTTTTAAACTAGAATATAATATTAAAGCCTGTCTTTATGATAGAACATGTTATTTTTCATAAATGATGCAAGTTCACTTAAAACAAAAGTTGCTACCTTAAATTTTTAAGTATAATGTTTCAGTAATTTCAATTTAAATTAAATTAAACTGACTTTTAAAAAACAGTTGAATCTAGTATAACTTGTATTTTTTTTAAAGAAATTGCTTTATTTTGATGAGTTAAACCAATGTAAAAACACATGTTGTCATAACTTCTTGATGAGACACTATTGTTGGTTTAACTTAAAAAATGAAGTTGCCTTAAAATAAGTTCATTGAAATTAAAAATATTTTAATAATACAATGAAGGAAATTGATTTAATCATCAGAAACTAAAAATATTGTGGTATCTGAACTGTAAATTATTAAAGTTTTTTTTTGCAGTGAACGTGTTTTAAATATTATAATTAAATGCAATGTTCGTTGACTAAAACAATGGTTTGATGTTTATGTAATTTTTCATGAAGTGTTTTATTACACACAATTATTTAGGCAACTAGTTAAAGTTGCTGAAAAGCCAATAAAGGCTGGTTCTATTGGGACAACTTAAATTGGGGCATGTTGGCTCAAAAGCTCAACATTTGTTCAGTGACCCAAAAGTTTTTCCTGGGCAGTGGAAATGTTCGATCACTTTTTTTTTGTGGCCAGTTATTTAAGATATGTGTCTACACTGACTTTCAAAACTAAACCTATATTTAGATTTGTTTTTAGTGGAGTAGAAAGTGTAACAACTAGCCCTACTTAGCCCAAAATCTGAAAAATCATCAACATTTTTAGTGACCTCAAAGCAGATAAACACTCAAAGTGTTTGAAATGAATGCCAGTAAAATATTAAGTGCTGGCAAGATGTGTGGCGCTTCTGATGATCTAGACTAGAGAGGAGGAGGAACATTATCAACCACAGCCTCCCCTCAGCACGCGCACTCGCGCGCTCATCCATCCTGTACTCCACACACAAATTTTGCGCGCTCAGGATTGTTTTCACCGGATATCTTGGAGCAAGTGGCGTGTTTTCTTCTGTGCAAGCATTACTTCTCACTCTTGATACTGAGGACTGGCTGGAATTTATTCTAACGCGATATTATTTTTGAAACCAGCAAGAAATAATGAACCTCGTGAACTGTTTGGCTCTTTTCTTAGTGTGGCACGCGCACTCGGTAAGTAAACTACCTGTACCGGTAGTTATGAGTTTGTCATCCTCAGGTGTGCGGGTTTTAATACGTTTTCATAAAGAACTGCATTTCAATAAATATGGGATTTAGAGTGAAAAGTCCAATCATATCATATGCGAGTTTTATCTAGTTGTGGTTTTGTATACTGGTTTCAAACCATTTCCGTCTTCACGAACCCTTGCCATCCATCACAATGTATGTGAATTGTTTCCGCCAAACTATCATATTTAGCTACAGTTACTAGTAAACAACATTAAAATCACGCTAGCATGTTCCAGACAAGTGCTATACTGTATAATGATAGAATATTTAAAATAAAACTACTGTCCTCATGACTTGTTTGTCAATTGTCACGTATTTAGTTAGCCTATATTTATAGTTTTATGCAAATTATGGTCACACATTACGGTCCAATTCTCAGTAGCTAACTATATGACTTTTGCCTCAATACACTTATAATTACTGTTATTTAGAAAGGTAGTCAGGGAATGCAGAATGCTGATTAAATTTTGTCAACTTGCATATCAACTTATGGTGGTCAAGCTGGTTTAAGAACATGATAGATGGTTTGTTATTGGTGCAAGGTGATCTACCAGGTTGATCTCAGACCTGCTGGACTGCCAGCTGAGCCATTATTGAAATCTGCTTGGACAGACCAACCTGACCACAAATGAGCTTGGACAGAAACCATGTCAAAGCCAGCTACTATCAAATCAAAACAATAACAAATAGGCTACATTTTACACTAACTGTTTCATGAATCAGTTTGTGCTTTGTAATTGTTTTAAAACGCTTAAAATAGGCTGTTTAAAGTCAGATTGGGGGGACAACATGAGTTAGATAAACTTCTTTGGTACCAACGATAAAAATATTCAATATTCACCAAGTTATCAGTAGTTGTTGTTTTTAGTATGATATGTTTATAAAGTATAAACCTACCTGAGAAATATTCAAAAGTGGAAAGCCGCAGTCTCCTCTTAATGCAAAAAGTCAGATTTAAATAAATAACAGAAATAAATAATTAAAAATTGAGGTAATTCAGAAAATGTTATTTAGAGAGCATGCCAGCCATTAGTGTTAAAAGTGCTTCATTTCTATTGGTTTATTGAACTTCACTTTGCATCAACCTTCAGTCTCTTAACCTTCAGTCATTCAGACCTTCAGCTTTCAGTTCTGCTTGTACTGGACACTCTTATACAGATTTAAATTAAATTACAATTAGTCTTTTAAATATGCTAAAAAGAGAAGTGGGTCAGGGCTATTCTAAACAGGCTTTCTGTGGCGATTCAGGTGTTTCGCCTAAAGGGGTTTCACGAAAAGATTCTACTCAATTTCTTGCTGTGCCGTGTACAGCTGGTGGTTTGCAGACAAATAAAAAACTATATGCTTTTTTTGCGCATCTACAATTATAATAGTTTTCCTCAAAAAATGTACGATATGCAAACAATGGTCTCCTAATGCACTTTTACAGTTATAAAGCCCAAAAAAAAAAAGAAAAAAAAAAGAAAACACAAAGTTTAAGCTTTGGATACACCAAAAAATTGCTGTTAGAAAATACACAAAATAACAAATGCACTAATATTCAAGATACTTTCTCTTATGCAGTTGTATTTCTAAGTTAAATTAATCGTTTTCTGGAAAAGATACTGATCAAAAATAGGATTTTTTTTTCAGTGTAAATACCAATGTCAAAGATAAATATTGCTGGAAAAGCGATGCACCATAAATAAACTTATATAAGCTATTGTTTACAAGCCCTGTTTTTAATCTCATTATAAATAAGCCTAAGCTTATCTATTCAAAAGTCCATTTATCAGTTACTTATCTTGGAGATCAGCGAGCATGTCTTTATGACCTTAATTAAAGTGTAACACTCTGTCCATATGGCTGCGTCCCCAGAGGCACAGATACACACAAACTCAATCTTAGTATATATGCTGCAAAAATGTTCAATTGTACCATATATGTATATCTGTGTAGTTTGTCTTTTAGGCATTACGATACAAGATGACTGATGTGTTTTCCACTCTACAGTCTTTGTCATGGATTATTATTGAGAATGCACATTCACTTAATTGTTTTGTGTGCAGGAATCTTTATATTTATATACTTACACTACTTTTTAAATTTGCATTGATTTGTAAAGCTCATGCAATATCTGCCGCCAAAAGCCCCTAAAACTAGGTTTTCAATCCGTGGATCAAGAGGTATCTTCAGATATTGAAGACATATTACACAGAGATCCCATCAAAGCTCTGAGAGGAAGTTGTGTGTGGTTGTGCTCTATTAGAATTCAATCCATTCAATCCCTGACCAATTTCATGCAGCAACATTTAATGTCTCTTTGTCCTCCAGGGGTTTGATGGTATTGTATCATATTTATGCGACAAGCTTTTGTGGTGATGAAAAATTTAGTGTCAGAAAGAAATATTTCTTTTAGTCTAACCTTTTTCCTCAACCTGTGCTTGGCAAAAATTGACAATAATCTAGAAGATATTTTTCTACTAGTCTAATAAATACATTGAGTAATCAGAAAAAAAGTCTAATATCATTGTTTATGGAAGTAATAACAGCACAGCACAACTGTTTAAACAAAGCAGTAAAAGCTTTTGACCTTGAAATGCATTTCTTATTCTCGCAATGCTCAAGAGTGAGAAATGGAAAGTTGGCCTAAAGACTGATAACAGTTGCACAACTGCTTTTCACCGCAAGCATGAAACCACACGTTCTCACTTAATCAGATGATGACATTTTCAAAGTTTCATGCTTTCCAGCTGACCCACTTGAGTTCAGTAAAGGACTGCCAGAATCCAGATTCACTTCTTGCAGATTAAATCATCTTGACTGTGTCAGAAGAGAAACAGAGTAGCACAAAAGTAAATTGCAAAGCCATAGAAGAGATAGTAATGATGTTCATCATTTTAGGTTTAAACTTGGACAATCACACCTCTTTTGTCTAATATTTCAGTGCATTTTATTCACTAACCACCCGCAATCTTCTTTAACCAGAAGCTATCTGTGCTGTGATTCGTCATCGTTTTCTGTGAAAACAAATGACCAGCGACTATGTTTCATTTAAAGTAAATTTTTACTCCATAACCTTCAAATACATCTGTAGACCTAAAACAACTTATGAAAATGAGTTGGTTGCAGTTATTCCAGTGGGATTTAAACATGAGCGAGCAGGAAAGTGTGTCACATATGCACAGTTGTTCAGCAGAGTGTTGAAAACAGAATATTGGGACTAAGTGACATTAATGACACTGAAATTGAAGATCACTTTTATTTAAAGATGAAAATGCACTGGATGCCACTTCAACCTCTGCCTGTATATATATGAAGAGTTCAGATGCAAAAGCCTGTAAGTGCCATTTGAAATTTTCTTCTAAAATGATCATTTTTATCAAGATTGTATATTTAAGTTCAGTGATTTCACTTAAATGGCAATGAAGATTACCTATTAATTGTCATTTAAGTGAAATTACTGAACTTAAATATACAAGCTTGATAAAAATGGTCATTTTAGAAGAAAATTTCAAATGGCATTTAGAGGCTTTTGCATCTGAACTCTTCATATATATATAAATATATATATATGAGACAGACCAGGGCAAATCACAAGGGATATAATATAATTTAAGAGTAAAAAAATGTCAAATTTTTGGATTCTCTATGGCCCCATTCACACTGCATGCAGTTCAAGTGACCCAAATCCGATTTTTTTCCTCTCATGTGGCACAGATCGTATATGACCGGTGAACGTGTAAGCAAGAAAAAAACTTGTGGATTCCGATTTTCAGGACTCACTCATATGTGGTAATAAATCGGATATGAATCAGATACGTGCATTTGTGAGCGCCATGTAAGCAGACAAAGATATACCCCAGTAAATGCGAGTCGTACGTCATTAAGAAAGTGACGTCAACTCAGACACCACCAACTGAGATCGCATGACTTATTATAGGCGCGATGGGAGACAAAGGATAAACAAAGTGGAGCATTGTGGAGGTTTTATGTCTTTTGAGTGTTTGGGGCGAATAGTGCAGGCAAAAATGCAGGGTTGTTCCAGAAATAAATCTGTATTTGAAGACATTTCATGAGATATGGGGAGGCACGGTTTAAACACTCGTGGCTACAGTGCTAACAAGGGCTCTCCTCTTTTTTCTCCGCTGTAGCAGAATGGATTGAGAATCGTTGCATTATTCAAAATAAATAGAGTATGATCCACAAATAAATGTAAAGAGATTCACAAAAATTTATCAAATTCACAAATAAATAAATTAAGATCCACAAAAAAAATGTAAATAGCTTCACAAAAAAAATATAAAACTCACAAATAAATAAAATTAAATTTGCAAATAAAAATGTTTATATATATATATATATATATATATATATATATACACGTATATATATAAATCAATTTAATGTTATTATTTTGCCATTTCTGTTCATCAACTAAATATTAAGCAGAACAACATTTTTATAATATTTATAGTAATAAGAAATGTTTCTTTGGCAGCAAAACAAGCATATTAGAAAGATTTCAGAAGGATCATGTGACACTTAAGACTGGAGTAATGATGCTGAAAAAACATTTTTTTTTTAAAATTGTATAATATTCACATGTTTTTCTGTATTTTTGAACAAATAAGTGCAGATTTGGTGAGGAAACCTTTAAACAGTTGTGAAAGTATCAATAGAGAATTTAACTTGAAATAATAATAATAAACTAGCAGTATTGACTATAAAAATGACCTTTTCAGATAAAAGTTGCTCATATTTACTTGAAACATCCTTTAGAACTCTGATAAGTGTCATTTATCTGATTATCTGAACTGTTCATCTCATTTTGACATTTTACTTTTAGAAAGCATCATTCTCAGGTGGAAGCGTTTTACATGTTTATTGCACCAGATGCTCCCCTTTCAACTACAAAGCCGCTTTTCGGTTTCCCAACAAATTATTTTCGAAAAACATGTCAATTCCCATGAAGCAGAAGGATGAGTCAGATATGTGCCCTGGTGACCGACCGCTGTCGAGACTCAGTCTGCTAAACCGGAACAACACACTCTCAGGATACATGTGATGCACTTTTCTCACAAATGTCATTCAAGCAGATAAGGAACTCCCGCACACTATCATTACTTGCACTTTTTAATCAAGTTTATTCACACACAACGTTTCGGTCACACGACCTTCGTCAGGAGTATCCTGACGAAGGTCGTGTGACCGAAACGTTGTGTGTGAATAAACTTGATTAAAAAGTGCAAGTAATGATAGTGTGCGGGAGTTCCTTATCTGCTTGAATGACTAGCTGGTCTTATTATCTGACGCACCTATCACCTGCAGGTGTGCGATGGAGTTTGGTTACTACTCACAAATGTCATTAAAATAAAACGAGCAAAAGGAACACTCTAGAAGCTCATTTGGATATTTTTAGTAATGCTTTTGGTAATCCACATGCACATATCGAATCCATTCTCTCAGTAGAAGCTGAGAAATCGAAAGAAAAAAAGAAGTGAGAATGTCAAATCTGTTTTGGACTGTAATTGCTCTCAGCCTGAGTTAATCCTAGCCAGCATGCGTTTGCTCTGACAGTTCACATGCAGATCCAGAATAATCCTGAGACAATCACTCATATCATCAGCTTGTGTGGCAATCGTTCTAGCTGTGATACGGAAAGCTCTGCTCAGCCGAGGACTCTCGTCAAAGATGTAGCTGAAGATTTTGAAAGAGATGAGCAATGACAGACCTAAAGTGTAGGCTTATGCTCTTTTCTGATTTGTCTCTATGCTGCACACTTGGTTAAAAAACCCAAAGCCAAAGTGACTAAGAGTTCACACGCAGCGCAAACAAGCAAGACGTACAAGGTGACCTTACGATTTTGGATGTGAATGCTTGTGTTTTAAAAATTCTGATTTTAAATTCTAACAGCCTGTTCTTTCAGAATGATTTTGTCGTATTTTCACACACATGTATAAAATAAAAACTACCCATGACCGAGCAGCCAATGAGATCTTTAACCGAAGACTTCATGTGACTCTGGTTAATTCCCTTGATATCATTACAGTTCTTATAATAGAGGATTTTAGTCCATCAGTTCAACAGGCTTTGTGACGGCTCTTTGATCACGCTAGTTTTAAATCCAACTGTGTTGATCAGTCATTTCAGATGATGTCACCAGCAAGCCGTCTCAACCGAGTTAGCAATTCAGCTCCCATGAGCATGTCTATGCAAATGTATTGTCACTGAGACCAGGTTATTATAGTTTACTAAAGCTAAAACAGTAATAAAAAACAAAACATCTGCAACATTTCTAATAATAATTTAGTTAAGTAATAACTTAAACTGAAAATACACTGTATATATGACTGAGTAGATTTAAGTTTTTTTTATTATTAATTGGTTAAAAACAAATAGTTTGGTATTGTTTTGGTTCATAAATGTTTTACTGTTTAAATATTGCGGGAAAACCTATAATTGGCTGTTTAATGGCAGATTTTATTGTTACAACGTACCCCATAATGACCCCTAAAGCTAAAATAAAAAAGAATTCAAACTATTTAGTCATTCAAACACAGCTAACACACAGCTAAATTACTAAATCGTTTAAAGGGATACTCCACTTTTTTGGAAATAGGCTCATTTTACAACTCCCCCAGAGTTAAACAGTTGAGTTTTACCGTTTTCTAACCCATTCAGCCGATTTTCTGATATTTAGAAGAATATCAGTAACCAGACAGTTTCTTGTCTCATTGACTTCCATAGTAGGAAAAAAATATACTATGGAAGTCAATGAGACCAGAAACTGTCTGGTTCCTGATATTCTTCTAAATATCAAAAAAAATCGGCTGACTGGATTCGAAAACGGTAAAACTCAACTGTTTAACTCTGGGGGAGTGGTAAAAAGAGCCTATTTCCAATTAAAAAAAGTGGAGTATCCCTTTAAAATCGTAATAAAAACAACAAAAGCAACACTGACTGAGATGTTTTTTGCTTCTGATGACGACATTGAGATTTGATTTTCTTTCCTTTGCTCCTGAAGGTCAGCGGGAGACATGCAAACTGTCACTTTCTGTATGAGCTGCAGATGGCTGAGAAGGAATGTTTGGGCGAACTGGCAGACTTTTCTGCAAACACCAAAGGTAATAGTGAGCATGCATGATGCGCACACGTATGTTACATCATCTTATAAATCCACTTGCAGCATTTGTTGAATGGCCAGAACTACATTGCACTAGGCAAACATTGTAACATGAAAGTGGTATGTGTGTTTGTGTCATGTTCCCCACAAACCAAACATTACAGTGAAAGAAACCTGAATGAGCTCTCGCCACATTGATTGTCCTACATAATCAGTTATGTATGTCTCAATGTTTTTCTGTTGGTGTGTAGAAATGCTCTGGCAGATGTAGAATCACATTTACTGTTGGCTGATAGTGGTTGAGTTGCTTTTGGCTCCAGCTTTTAAGGTCAATGTTGAATGTGATATTTATATAGTCTCTGGATAAATTAGTCCAGGGATGACATATTTTGGTTGGCCAAAATGAATTCCAGTTCCATCGTCCTGAAATCAATGTTTTTTTTTTTTAACTGGATTTTGGTTAAATCCTTAAAAATAAGGTCTGTGGTAAACACAAGCTCAAGATATTTTAATGTTTTATTCTATGACATAAAACACACCAGTGAGGTATGGTACGAGGTATGGTACACCACTCATGAATTTTCGCTTTTATGTGTCTTGAAAAAGTGTCTAAATGGGACTACAGAGTGGTCAGGGACATTTAACATCATCAGACAAACGGCTAAAGTCATCAACACACTAGTCCACTTTCACCTCGTTGTGTTTATTATTAAAGTATTTTTTTGTTCATAACATTAAGGTCGAGAGTGCTTTCTGACCCCCCATAGACTGCAACGTTAATACCACTTTCAAAGCCCAGAAAGGTAGTGAAGACATTGTTAAAATAGTCCATAAGACTACAGTGGTTTAACCTTAATGTTATGAAGCGACAAGAATACTTTTTGTACACTGTAAAATGACTGTAATAAACACAACGAGGATGTGAAAGTGGACTATTTTTGATTAATTTCATTTATGTTTCCGAAGAGGAACAAAGTCTTACAGGTTTGGAACAAACAACTTTAACGATCCCAGATGTTTTAGTGATGACTCAGTGTTGCTGATGCCTGTGCTTCAAAGGTCCTTTAAATATTTCTTCTGCATTTTCCCAGCTCGTATCATCTCTGGTCGTTGGCCGTAATCATATAACCCGTGGTTAATAACCGTCAGGGACCATATTTGACATTTGTTTATTTATGTGACAATTCTAATGTTAAACATCTACATTTAAACACAAAAAAAAGCCTAAATCGGTGTAATCAATGTGCAATCATAGACAATCTGTTCTTTATTTTTGCATGTTGGGGTTTTGGGTTGTTCTCCATGCTTTGGATTCACTTTAGAACAAAATCAGAAGTGTGGGAACAACACTGGTTTGTGTTTCCCTTGATGACAGCTGTATGGTGTCCATCAATGGACAGATGTTCCAATTAATGGTAATTATTTGGCAATAAATATACACAGGCCTTGACCATTAGAATGGGTGAAATGTGTGACGAGTCCCTTTGGAGATGATTGCAAAAAAAGCGGACATTTCCTAGCCCACATTTCTGATGGTTCATAACAGGGCACCGTGGACTGAGCGCTGACCAATCAGAAGCAATGTTTACTGTGTCTTAAACAATGCTTGGTGAGTGACCTGTTTTCTCTTAGTTCAGACTTCTTATTTTCCCTCAGAACTCACCAGCTGTTTCAGAGAAGATGCAGCTGTTTAAATGATTTGTTCCTAAAAATGAAAATTCTGTCATTATTTACTCACCCTCAAGCCGTTCCAAACTTGTGTGCCTCACTCTTCTATTGTTAAAGGGTTTTTTTTTTTTACACACACACACAATACTGTTAAAAGGATTTAGGGTCAGTGAGATTTGTTTTTAAAAGAAAATAATACTTTTTGATCAAAAATTAAATAAATATTTGAAGATTATTGTTTTTACAGTTTTTTGACTTCTTCAAAGAAATGGTAAATAGACTGCATCCCAGTGGTCACCAAAGCGCTTTACATTTGCCTCACATTCACCCATTCATAAACCGACGGCGGGGTCAGCCATGCAAGGCTCGTCGGGAGCAGCTGAAAGAATCTTAAAAAAATGTATTACAATTTTTACGAAAAATGGAAGTTACTAAAAGAAGAGTCGCTTCTTTTGGTTACTCTTCTTATATACAGATTGAGCAATTGGCACGTCAAGCTCCAAATTGACAAAAAACGCCATTAAATTGTTATACAATCTATTACTCATTCATTATATTTCAAGTTCAAGTGCTATATAATATTCCAAAGACAAAAGAAAGTCATACAGACATTAGGGTGAGTAAATGAATTTAATTTTTTTGTTTTTTTTTGTTGAAATATCCCTTTAGTACGCACAACGAACTACATGCCCTCTTTTCTGTGCCAGCGTTTGGAGTTGTAGATGAAGATTGATGGGGCTGTGATGTCATTGTCAAACCTCTTTGACAATCTTTCTATTTATGTCCAGACCTTCACAAAACACTCATCTGACCATAGATGCTGGAATTTGTCCCGTCCCGGTGGGCCGGTCTCAAGAGATTCAATGACTTTCTCCTTTTTGGGGTTTTTTTTTTTTTTTTTGGGGTTGTACCTTTACTGCTAAATGAAAGGCAAACTAATTGCACGTTCCATGCAGTGTTTGTCGTGTGTAGGTTAAAAGAGAAAAAATGGTCAGAAACACTCAACTCATAAAAGACTCTCAAGAACATTGGTAAATGAGTGCGGATCTTATCTTAACCTAAACGTTTCCAGATTCCTGTCAAACACATGTCAAGTTTCTCATGTGCAGTGCTGCGGTAACTTTTGTTGAAAGTTCTGCTAAATCAGCGCATTTTCCACCACGTTTTGAGCTTTTATTTTGTTTTCTATGTCTTACAGGTTGCAGCGGGATGTGGGACAATATTTCTTGCTGGCACCATGCAGATTTTGGGGAGGTGGTCATCAACACTTGCCCCGCTGTCCTAAAAAATTTGTTCACCAGAGACGGTAATTTTTACTTGAATATTTGCAAACTGTCATTTATCCATCTTAACATGATATCGAGATCCAAAATCGGTTGATACTGATAATTTAAAAAAAAATTTAATATTGGTCTTTAGAAAGTCAGAACCACATTTGGAGAAACACTAGATGGCCTTTTGAAGATACCTTATATATCTCAATAATAGGTATTAAAGGAATTTCAATATATACAACATATGGAACGTTGACAGTCTTACAAGAGCGTATAGGATCAATTTTTTTTAAGATTTTCTCCAAAGGGTCTCACAGTGTATAGGAACAGGTTCTCTAATGGCATTATTTTGAACCTTAAGTTTATATTATTAAATCATATATTATATCAGTTTAGCTCTCAAGTGCATAAGGCAGATATGGCAGTAATGATATTATTTTAAATTTGAGGGCCATTTTTTTGCAAAGTAATAGAGTGAATTGGGCCGATGTGATTGTGAGTGTGAGTAAATTAATGAGTAAGGGAGTAAACTGAAGGCTGGATTGAGTGAATCATGTATTTCCCCTTCTGCACGGACATGCTCACTGACCCGTGGACGCAAGCCGAGGGCACAGAACCAGCACACTCGTTCTTCCCCACAGAGAAGTTGTCCGTCAAGCTCCAGAGTGTGGGAGTTTACAGCCCTGATTCCCCAATCAGTCTATTTCCAGCCCTTTGTAACCTGCTGGCACAGAGAGGTCATGCAGGAACACATGAACACATGGTGCCGCCGGATATCCACAGAGTTAAGGAGCCAAATTAGCCCAGAACATCTGGAAACACATGCTGACCTCTGGTTTTATAGCACACAATTATCACTTACAATCAAGCTTAGAAACTTTTCACAGATGAATCACTGTCATCATCATCAGCATCATTTATGCTCCATTAGCTGTTACCCCAGATATTATTCTTCCGCAAAGTAGCTCTCAAAAAGCAACGCATTGCACTTTCTCAACCCAGTGTTCAAAAGGCATGTATTTTTAATCGTTTGACAGAGGTTAATGGATTGTAAGGGATAGATCAGATATAAATATATCACCTACTTTCAATGTATGAGGTAGTTTCAGGTGCATTGGGGTTGTGTGGGCAGTAAATGGTTCATCTTCCCATTCCTCTTCCTCGGCGGAGCTCCCGTACGTTACATCAGGGGTTTTCAATCTGGGGCCCAGTTTTAGGGAGAGAAAGTGCAAAAAAAAATATGTTTTACTCTTTCATTATTTTATATTTTAAACATTTTTATTTTGACGTAATAATTTCATGTTTCAGGAGATTCACAAATCACGATATACTCAATGATTTTAGAAGAGGTTTTTAACAGTATAAAGACAAGTGAGCATATTTTGTGTAAAAAGTATTTATTTACATAAAGAGAGATTTACAGTAAGAAATGAACAAGTAAATGAATACCTTTCTTTGCAAGGACCTTTGTCTTTGTCACAGCAATATTATCTATATTATCAATATTATCTTTAGAAATCACCATTTCTAAAAATTATTTTAAATTTATATTGTTACATTTATTTATATATAATTATTAGTGCAGTTGCACACTCTCGCCGCTGTAAATATAAAAGGCAAAATAAATAAATCAAATTTAAAAATGAAACAATTCAATATTTTATAATAAATTAACTATACTATACTGTCTTGTGCTCATCAAGGCTCTATTTGATCAAAAAATGTAATATAATTTGACATATACAATTTATTTAAGCTGAATTTTCAGCACCCATTATTCCAGTCTTCAGTGTCACATTATCCCCTATATGTTTATGTGTGTGTGTATAGAAATATGTGTGTGTATAGAGGAGCCGTTTGGAAAATCAAGGAAAAAAAGAAAGCCCCTGTGTTCCATTACTGCTGTATACCTGTCATTTCTGGAGGAAAGTTAGTCCACATGTATCATTCTTCTTGTCTTAGTTGATGATGATGTCATGAGGGTTTTGGACTGATGTGGAAAGGAAAGTAGCTGTCGGGTCAGGCTTTTCCCAGCACAAAAGCTCTGCGCCTTTGCATTTGTGTCCCTGAATGGCAGTGCAGTCCCGCTTTGTGCTCCTGCAAAGCACTTATGCTTCTGGACAAATGCATGTTTGATTACCCTTCTGACACTTTGAATTCAAGATAAGAGCTCACATGGTGACGTGAATTAGCCTGTGAATAGGATGAGTAAGGTGGACCAGGTTTTCAAAAATGAGTTAGTTAGCACCTTTATATAGCCTGAATCTGTCTGTTTGTACAGACAGACCCTTTTGTTAGGCCTGTGTGTGTGTGTCTGTTTGAGTGCCTGTATGCACGTATGTTAAGTTCTGCATGGCTGGGTGTGTGTGAGCATGTGTGGGTGTGTGTTTGGGGGATTTGTTTCAGGCTGGACACGGACAAAAATAAATCTCCATGTTGATACATGTCAGCAGAGTTTACATTCTCTCTCTCTCTCTCGCGCGCGCACAAAGTGCTCTGCAGTGATGTAGTTGTGCTCTCCCGCATATTCGACCCCATGAATGCCATTAAATATTCATTCTGCTTTCCTCTCAGTCTTAAAATATACATCGAACATATACGCATGTCGCTCTGATTGACACATTCACTTAAAGTGTTTTTAAATCACATATTATTGATGTTAGTAAATATACAGTATTATCTAGCTCAGTTGTCTTTTGTAGGTCAATGATCTACTGGGTTTTTGAAGTGAGGAAGATGCATTATCTTTAACGTTTATTCTGATGCTCTTTACTCTAGCCAGTACTATTTTTAAATCAGATGTTCCTAACTATATCTTTCAGCCTACTTATTTTCTTGGAAAGGACTTGGACTTGGGTGTTATAATATTTGGTTGATGTGCAAATGTGTTCATGTACTGTACACTTTGTTAGCCTGCCAGCTGTTCTTCTCCAGGTGTAATGGTGGTCATTGATGCCGTGCAACGCGTAGGAGGCTGTTATCGCTACTGAGAGGATTAACAAGCCTACACGCAGATACTTTAGTGCATGAAACACAAATATACTGTATTTATACTTCACACTCAGCCTCTGCCTCTCAGCCTTTACTGAATGCATCAGTGATGTGCAAAACTATTCCATTATCACTGCCATATGGATTTACAAGTATAATGAGTGAGTGCAGTACATGTAGATGGAAATGTAATGGTAATTGCGCCTAAAGAGAAAGGCTGGACACAGAATAAAGATGTATTTCAGATATATAATAATGTAAGTCATTACAGTTTCCTTTTAAGAAAATTAAGGATATTTTTGGACCAATATTTTAATAAATTTTATTGCATGCAATGTTATCATCATTACATTTAAGCCCATTCAAACCCCTTGTTCTCATTACCAAAATAATAAAAAAATTTAATATTCTCATTAACACAACTTAAGTAGTTATAGTAGTAATCATATAAAATACCATATGTATTTTAAATAATGTAAAATATTTATGGTAAAATAATAAAAATTTAAAAAATATGGTAAACAAATACATACTGTATATATATATTATATATATATATATATATATATGAAAGTATTTGTGCGGCAATATTAGTTTTTACTGCTGATTTTAATTTAAGTGTTTTTAGTCAACACAACTGAGAAATTGAAATCTTCTGTAATTCTAAATAATTTTTACTTTTACTGTCACTGCATGCATTCTTGCTGAATAATAGAATTAATCTTACTGATCCCAAGCTTTTTAATGGTAGTGTACAATATTTTTGGTTTAAATATAAGAAAATAACTGTAGAAAACGTGAGAGAATGCATTTAATTATCATGAACATTTTTTTAAAAATATGCAAAATATTGTGGTTTTTTTTTTCTTTTGAATTTGGTTAAAACATTTCTTGTCAAGTTTTTTTGAGCTTCACTCGATTCTAAGCTTTCTCAGATATCTCTGGTCTTTCTGCGATGTGCAATGCTGTGAAGCGTTACCTACCAAAACACTCACTAATGCTCGTTGTCAGACTAAATTGCCATTAATCAATCTGATAAATTGGCTGTTAACGAAGCAATGTCTGTTTGTTCTAGGGATCATTAGCAGGAACTGCACTATGGAAGGCTGGTCCGACGTGTATCCCAGCATCCACAGCGTTTGCTCTGAGCCCAACCCGAATGCAACCAAGGTGAGCGTTTCTCAATAGTTCCTATTGTTACAGTGAGTGACTGAATTTATGCAGTCAGATCTTTCCCAGAACTACTTGACAGTCATTTGTCCTGAAAACAGATGCCATCTGAATGGGACTTTTGATTGTACACAGTATTTAGGATCATTGCTCTAACTATCCTGAAGGAGCTATGCATGAATGGCAGTGGTAAAGGAAGATATTTTGCCTGAAAGGCATTGTTGTTCTCTCTCCACATGTGTTATAACCACTGTGTGTGTACGCTGAGGACATTTCAGGTCCCTGAACCTTTTAGTGCCTGCATCTCTGCCAGCTGGGACTACCTTTGGGGCAGAGACCGTGTTTGTGTGCATTTGGAGATGCGAGCGCGTACATGGATGCATGTGTGTGTTCATGCGTGTGTCTGACAGAGGCAAACAGTCGTGGAAAGCACTAGAGTTTTAAAAGAAAGCGAGCAGCTGGCTCAAGTGTATTTTCATAGGCTTTCAACTAAATTGCTCTCAGTATTATATTTCTTATCAGAATCCCAAATTTGGAGACAAATGATTTTAGATGCGTTTGAAGTTGAAAAGAGTGCCAGAAAGCCAAAAAATAAATAAATGAGATGATAAAAGAATCAGAGCAGAGAGGTGATTTTGTTCTTTTATGGCAGAATATATAAATAGGCCTATATATAAATGTCCAGTAACATGTAATGTTTCTCTTAATAACACTGTATTCTCTCAGTCCATTAAATAGGTTGTTGTGAAACGGCAGTCGCCTGTGAAATTTACAGTTTTATCTTGTGATTGTGCTTTAGAGATATGAATAATCATGAGCTACTTGATTGGAGAGAATCTCTGCGGGAAATAAAGCATGGCAGACTGCCAGAGCGGAGGACTGAACTGAATCATTAGGAGTTTTCATTCATTCTTTCTACAAGTGTTATATATGGGGTGGTTAAATGTTGTTTTTCTTCCTTTCTAGAGTTGTATTAATTCACATAAAACAGGGTCTGTGATTGTAACAGGTTCAGTTGTTGTGGGAAGAAGGAGGCGGGAACCGGCGAACATTCAAGAAGTTTAAAAATAAAATAAACAAATACAAAAATGAAAGTATAAGCCAGCAACATCAGTCATGATGTGCATAATCTAAAGCTTCCTAAAACATGTTTTCCCTCCATAACTCCATGTAGTGACACATAAGCACAATGTTCCTCAGATTAAACCGCCTAATTGAAAATATCAGTTACTGATTTTCCTATTAATGAACTAATGAGTTTGAGCTGTAACTGAGCTTACTGTGGCTTATTTTACATTTATTCATAAGATATAGTGAAACACCTGAACATGTCATTATGTTCTCTCTTTATTGCCATTACAGGGGAATGAACTGAACTCTCCCTAATAAGAATGTCTAATCTAATTTTTGTTAGCCTTTAGTCAAAACATAAGTCATGAGATGTTTTTAATTCATACCCATGACCTGTTTTGCCTTTAGATTTGTAGCATCATTAAGTTTTCATGGCATTGTTTATCAAATAAATGCTCTTAATAGATATGTGCTGTTTTATAGGGGCAGGGAGCCTTGGGAATGCAGAGAACGATAGGAACGTTGGGAACCTTAAGCTTGAGTCATTGTATGTTAGGCCATATGGAAAAAATTAAACATCCCCAAAAAATACAAAATAAAAATCAATAACAAAAAATAAACATCTCCAACATAATCAGATGAAACCTCCCCTGCATTCGAACTTAGACAGCCGTCTGAGGGAAAGAAGAGCATTCAACACAAAAACCAAATACGGATTTAAATACAAGTATTTTTTTAAGTTATTATGACAAATTAAGGTCCCAGATTAACAGAAGTCAGTTGGCAAGAGCGAAAGTTCAGCCAATGCATTTTGAATGTAAGATTGTAGAATTTAATAAATTATGATGCTGAAATGTTAGTCTTGGTTGTACACCAAACTGACATTAAACTGCACCAGGAGGAATATTGTATTTCAGAGAAAACTAATACTTGAAGATGACAGGACTCAAACCTGCTATAACTCAAGAAAGTTGAAACGAAATCCGCTTTTTTTAGAAGGATTTTCTATAAAAATGTCAGCACATGTTTTATGCGTTTTATATTGCTTTACCCTGTCATGACCGTGTGGTTTTGAGTGTCTGTGGACAAGCGTGGTCTCCAGCAGCGAGGGCAAACGCCTCTTATGGCTGGATAATCAGTCCTCTGAAGCGCAGTGAGTTGTCAGAGCGACTTGAGGTGATACCAAGGATCAGAGCAGGCATGCTGACACATCAGCCTAAATCATCGGCTAAATGTTGAAAGGAGATGCATGCAGTGACTAAAGCAGCCTTGAAATGGTGCAAATCAACCGAGGCTATAGACACAAAAACGGGATGATCCAGTATATAAATTGGATTTAAACTGGATTTCATTAGAACCTGTTTGACATCTAAGCAATGGTTTGATTCTCGTATAGTAGACTGAAGTGGAAATGGGTTTCTGCAAAAAAAAAAATATATATATATATATATATATATATCCTCCATCCTCCCCACCACCTCCAGGAAGTTCCCTTAAATATTGTGTAATATTGTTAAAATTTCAAAAATAAATTCTATTTTAATATATTTTAAAATGTAATTTATTCCTGTGATGCAAAGTTGGATTTTCAACTTTATTTCTCCACATGATCCTTCCGAATATGCTAAACTGCTGCTCAAGAAACATTTCTACCATAAAGACTCGGGAGGCAAAATAATGTAACAAGCATGCATTTATTAACTGCCCAGCAAGGAAGTATTTGTGATATAAAGTTCTTTGGCGTTGCCCCGTCCGTAGGTCGCAATCCGAGGGTATGAAATCTGAATTTCGTGCCTGAAGACGAAGGCAGGGGCGCAGCCAAACCCCCAGGGAGGTATGGGAAAGGGACCATCCTGGTGATGGTGGGGAGGATGGAGGTGAATGTAGCATCTGCGAACATAGTTTGACAACGTTAAACATAGTTACACGTTACATGTACTAATAACAGTAAATTATGCCTAACCATAAAAATAGTACATGTACAATGCAACTATGTCACCTAAAAAATAAACTGTAACCAAACTTTTTTCCAATTTTTTCAGGATTATTTGAAAACAAACAGCATTTATTTGAAATTTATATTTTTGTAACAATTTAAAAGTCTTTACTGTA
The DNA here is from genome assembly GCF_988280905.1 of Pimephales promelas. Classification (NCBI taxonomy): domain Eukaryota; kingdom Metazoa; phylum Chordata; class Actinopteri; order Cypriniformes; family Leuciscidae; genus Pimephales; species Pimephales promelas. Next base: position 22,738,148 of record NC_142790.1, read on the forward strand.
TGGAGCCCCCCTAGTCCCACTTTGGCAAAATAAATTAAGATTAATATTGCCACGAGATATCAAGTATCTTGAGGCCACGAGTAAGTATCTTGAGGCCACGAGTTAGTATCTTGAGGCCACGAGTTGCTATCTTGAGGCCACGAGTTAGTATCTTGAGGCCACGAGTTAGTATCTTGAGGCCACGAGTAACTATCTTGAGGCCACGAGTTACTATCTTGAGGCCACGAGTTACTATCTTGAGGCCACGAGTAACTATCTTGAGGCCACGAGTTACTATCTTGAGGCCACGAGTTAGTATCTTGAGGCCACGAGTTAGTATCTTGAGGCCACAAGTTGCTATCTTGAGGCCACGAGTTACTATCTTGAGGCCACGAGTTAGTATCTTGAGGCCACGAGATATCAAGTATCTTGAGGCCACGAGTTAGTATCTTGAGGCCACGAGTTAGTATCTTGAGGCCACGAGTTGCTATCTTGAGGCCACGAGTTAGTATCTTGAGGCCACGAGTTACTATCTTGAGGCCACGAGTTAGTATCTTGAGGCCACGAGTTACTATCTTGAGGCCACGAGTTACTATCTTGAGGCCACGAGTTAGTATCTTGAGGCCACGAGATATCAAGTATCTTGAGGCCACGAGTTAGTATCTTGAGGCCACGAGTTAGTATCTTGAGGCCACGAGTTGCTATCTTGAGGCCACGAGTTAGTATCTTGAGGCCACGAGTTACTATCTTGAGGCCACGAGTTAGTATCTTGAGGCCACGAGTTACTATCTTGAGGCCACGAGTTACTATCTTGAGGCCACGAGTTAGTATCTTGAGGCCACGAGTTAGTATCTTGAGGCCACGAGTTACTATCTTGAGGCCACGAGTTACTATCTTGAGGCCACGAGTTAGTATCTTGAGGCCACGAGATATCAAGTATCTTGAGGCCACGAGTTAGTATCTTGAGGCCACGAGTTAGTATCTTGAGGCCACGAGTTGCTATCTTGAGGCCATGAGTTACTATCTTGAGGCCACGAGTTAGTATCTTGAGGCCACGAGTTACTATCTTGAGGCCACGAGTTACTATCTTGAGGCCACGAGTTAGTATCTTGAGGCCACGAGATATCAAGTATCTTGAGGCCACGAGTTAGTATCTTGAGGCCACGAGTTAGTATCTTGAGGCCACGAGTTGCTATCTTGAGGCCATGAGTTACTATCTTGAGGCCACGAGTTAGTATCTTGAGGCCACGAGTTAGTATCTTGAGGCCACGAGTTAGTATCTTGAGGCCACGAGTTAGTATCTTGAGGCCACGAGTTACTATCTTGAGGCCACGAGTTAGTATCTTGAGGCCACGAGATATCAAGTATCTTGAGGCCACGAGTTAGTATCTTGAGGCCACGAGTTACTATCTTGAGGCCACGAGTAACTATCTTGAGGCCACGAGTTACTATCTTGAGGCCACGAGTTAGTATCTTGAGGCCACGAGTTACTATCTTGAGGCCACGAGTTAGTATCTTGAGGCCACGAGATATCAAGTATCTTGAGGCCACGAGTTAGTATCTTGAGGCCACGAGTTGCTATCTTGAGGCCACGAGTTACTATCTTGAGGCCACGAGTTAGTATCTTGAGGCCACGAGTTAGTATCTTGAGGCCACGAGTTAGTATCTTGAGGCCACGAGTTAGTATCTTGAGGCCACGAGTTACTATCTTGAGGCCACGAGTTAGTATCTTGAGGCCGCGAGATATCAAGTATCTTGAGGCCACGAGTTAGTATCTTGAGGCCACGAGTTACTATCTTGAGGCCACGAGTAACTATCTTGAGGCCACGAGTTACTATCTTGAGGCCACGAGTTAGTATCTTGAGGCCACGAGTTAGTATCTTGAGGCCACGAGTTAGTGTCTTGAGGCCACGAGATAGTGTCTTGAGGCCACGAGTTTACTTTCTTGAGGCCACGAGTTTACTTTCTTGAGGCCACGAGTTTACTTTCTTGAGGCCACGAGTTAGTATCTTGAGGCCACGAGTTAGTATCTTGAGGCCACAAGTTACTGTCTTGAGGCCACGAGTTACTTTCTTGAGGCCACGAGTTTACTTTCTTGAAGCCACAACTCACGAGATAGTATCTTGAGGCCACGAGTTGCTATCTTGAGGCCACAAGATAGTTATAATTATTTTTTTTTTTGTGGGACTAGGGGGGCTCCTTAATTAAATTAAAGAAAACGTTTAAACTGTGTATATTTGTCTACAGTAATAGAATGGTTTAAATAAATGAAAAGTTTGATTTACTTTAAGCAAGTTTTATGTTAGTCAAGTTTTTTTCCACTGTTTTTCTAAACCAAAGTTAAACAGGATGGTTTTGCTACTGCACCTTTAACACTATATGTAAATGAGCTCTGTTATCATTGGCTAATCACTTTGATGGGATAAACACCCTCGTATATGAGAGTGGCCCGTACAATCACTTTCATTTCAAAAGAGTTAGGAAAATCCTGTTTTATCGTACTTGCGTATTGTTCTTTAATGTTTAGAGAGGCAGTACGTCACCCTAGGAATGTTTTCCATCACAACAATGGTCAATGGACTTTTGACATGACCCAGAGTTCAGCACGTGCTCCGCGGTAAGATGGTTGGCAGCAGTGTTTGGCATGGTGCCCAGTTGACTCTGCGCTGCTCGTTTGAGCGATGAGGGGACAGTTCGCTGTTTTTCATTCTCATCCCGTGTTAGGGGAAATGAAACATTAAAGCAATTTCCTGAAGGGTATAGACAGTAGCAGAGGGCACATTCCCATCCTCAAAGAGTTCTCTCTTGGAAATTAGCAGAGATGACTGAAGTCGTTCTCCTAAGGCGTTAGTAAGAACACTGATCGACCTTGAGTCAAACCTTTCTAAAACCTGATTTCTTGAGTCCCATCCTGCTTCGTTTCAAAGAAGTCCTGCCCCAGGCTCCTTCAAAGAAATTAAGACAAGTCCATTGATGGATTAAATTGGACATTCATTTTCTAAACTTGTGATATAATGATTCTCTTTAAAGGGACACCTGCTATTCCTTTAGGGTTGCCTGATTGATTGTACGGATAGACCGGTTTGTCTTTCACCCTTAAATTAGTACTTTAGACTGAAGGTTGTATTCAAATGTAATCATTTACTAATCACTTTAGAGGAGAGAGGCTTATAAAAGCATCACTTATAATTAAAGTGATGATTATTAAATAATTAATGAATAATTTTTCAATTTATGACTGTTTTCAAACAGTTTTCAAACATCATCTGCTATTGGTTAGAAAATCAAATAATCCCGCCCCTGGAACTCATGTCATTTGTAGAGCTAGCATTGCTATGTGGGATGAAATACTGCAGAGCACCTTTTGATAGTGCACTTTAAAGGAACACTCCGACTTTTTGGGACTTTAGCCTATTCACCTTACCCCCCAGAGTTAGATAAGTCCATACATACCTTTTTCATCTCCGTGCGTGCTATAAGTCTGTTTGACGCACCCACCGCTAGCCTAGCTTAGCACAAAGACTGGATGTGAATGGTTGCAGCTTTCATACTAATCCAAATGAGTGACAAAATAACGCAAACGTTTTCCTATTTACATGTTGTGGTTTGTATAGTCACAGACTGTGCAAATATCAAGGCCATATGAGACACAGACATCTTTTGACCGTATAAATACTATATTTTCTGAAGGCGAAGCACTGCTACTTGGGCAGAGTGATAACAATCATCTGAGACGCACCGTGACGAGGAGCAGAGAGTTCGCTTCGCTCAACGTTGGAATAAAGAGTCAGCAATTACTAACGATAGAAAAGCATAGTTTATCATGGGTGTTTGCTTTATTGTATGAGCTGTGACAATAAACAGGGGAGACCAGGTAATACAGTACCATGTTTCATTGATTTCCAACCAAAAACGCACCCAGATTTATAAATATCACATGAATAAATAATTATTATTACAGGAATCAATATATTTTAAATGCAATTTATTAGCTGAACCAAATGTATTCAACAGTAAATACATTTGCCTATATAATATACAGTATTGCATTACTATAGGATAGAATAAGGGGAAAGTAATAGCACAAATTGTTTTTGCACAATGAACTCACAGCCTATCGTACCCTTTTGCACGCTCAAGTTCGTTATTTCCATGGTTATTTCAAATTTAGGCTACTAGGAGCGCCGCGCGCAGGGTGCAAGTTCAACGCGGTGAACGCGTTAGTTTTTTTTTCCCAAGCGCGTCCGCACCGCATCAAGATAAAAACATATTCATACCCTAATCATATAATAGTGTCACTAACGTTACATTAGATCTGGCTAAAGGCACTGTTACAGTAGGTCATCTAAAAACATAACGGAACACTTACCTCAGCCGCAGGTCGCAGGTGATCCACTTGTCCTGTCTGTGCTATCGATGGGATGGCCGTATCCTTCAGCACATTATGGTCCGTGTGGCAAATTCCATTTTTTCAAAATAGTCGTCCATTGAAATGTACCGAGCAAACATAATGTCCCTTGATAATCTTAGGTGTGTTTGGATAAATATCCAGAGTTAGCCATTTCTTCATCCAGTCAGCGTTTTTAGTTGGAATTCTGTGAAACATGGTTACCTCCCCTGTTTACTGTCGCAGCTATTTACAATAGAGCGAAAACCCATGACTCTAAACTACGCTTTTACTATTTATAAATTGCTTACTCTATTACCCAAACACCGAGCGAACTCTCCGCTCCTCACCACGGCGTGTCTCCGGTGATGCGGTTATTACGCCATCAAAGTAGCAGTGCTTCGCCTTCAGAGAATAGTTCCTAGGTTTTATACGGTTAAAAGATGTCTGTGTCTCATTTGACTTTGTTATTTGTACATTATGTGACTATACAAATCACAACATGTAAATAGGAAAACGTTTGCGTTATTTTTCCACTCATTTGGATCAGTATGAAAGCTGCAACCATTCACATCCAGTCTTTGTGCTAAGCTAGGCTAGCGGTGGGTGCGTCAAACAGACTTATAGCACGCACGGAGATGAAAAAGGTATGTATGGACTTATCTAACTCTGGGGGGTAAGGTGAATAGGCTAAAGTCCCAAAAAGTCGGAGTGTTCCTTTAAGATAATTGTGACAAAGTTCAAGGTTCACGGAGGTGATGGAAGAAGACAAGGGGTCGGCGAATACTGGAGCTCGTGTGTTTTATTAGATAAACAAGCAATAATCTTTCCTCAGCACACTTCACAATCTCTCAGTCACAACAGAACAAAACTCTTTCCCGCTGATTCAGAGCTTCCTTTACATTCCACTCAGGATCAAATAAACAGCTCCAGTTCAGCACACGAGCTCCAGTCTCTCTCAATGATGTGTCCAACTGGCCCGCTTAAATCCTCTCCCAACGCCAATCACTGGAATTACAGACAGGTGTTTATCATTTGAACTTGACCCGCTTACTTCCCGCTCGACTCCTCCCCCGCTCTCCCGCCACAGACAGCGCTAAACCACGCCCCCCATACCACAATAATCAACCTAGTATTTTAACATTTAAAAAAGTCTAAATAGACTACTTAGACATCGTCTAAACAATGCTCACCTTTTCCTAGGCCTTGCACCGCATATTGAGGTCCAAGTGCTATATTAGTGTCACTTTTAATCTGAAGTTCTCCAGAAGTTTTCCATGGGCATTCCCTGAAACACATATCACATCCAACAATAAATAAGAGACTGTCTGAACAAGGAAACAATTCCTCATCTCATCTAAAGCCAGCACAGAGGCTGGTTTCTGTCTCCTCCTTTTAACCGCTACAGCAGTTAACCTGTAGACCTAGTATGAAAGATAGCACAATAAAAGAAATGTCAACCAATAGATTTACTTCTGTATTGATATAGGAGTTTATATATATATATACAGTAGGGGTGTGCAAAGCAGCCGCTATTTGTATTTGTATTTGTATTTGTTCAGGGAGGAAAAGTATTTGTATTTGTATTTGTATTCGAGTAAAATTCAAAATAGGCATAAAAATCTTTAAAAATAGGCCTACTTTATAGTGTATGGATTCTTTAATTATATCCATTATAATAATTATGGATATGCAATATTGGTTGATTTTTTCTATAAATCCAGCAATGAACATGTAACAAGAAAAGTTGAAAAGAAAATAACAGTCAGCCATTACCTCATGAACCATGGTTAAACCAACAACTAATAAAATACAATTGTGAACATTATGAACCCCAACACCACGGTGGAGGACGCTGTGCAGACAGAATAAGTTATATGGATAATTTATAGTGAGGAGGTTGATTATGAGCCCGACGCGAAGCCTGGAGGGTTTTCGCTATAACTACGCCTCGCTCTACATTACCCCGCTTATTACATGGCTACCTACCAAATACATCAATAATTTGACTCAAAATATGGATATAAAAAGGAGTTTATTGATTTAAAAAACGATTGTATCGCTCCCGCTAAAAAAAGAAAAATAGTCCGTTCTGTCTCTACGTTTAGAATCCATGGCAACGCTCTGTTTTTCATAGCAACGGTGTGTTATACTTATAAGCAGCGGCCTGTTATAATAACAGACCGCATTCTACATTGGAATTCAATCAAGCCATGAAACAAATAATTACCGTTACCGAGCTAACAGAGCTACGTAAACAGAGCGAACATGAAAGCACCCGTCTGCAGACGTCAATAATGGAATATACTCCCGATCAAACTCCGCTTCCCAAAAGTTATAAACTGCCACCGGAACATAGTTAAGGTACAAACATCTATTAAACAAAAATAGTGATGCAGTTAAGTGTTTTTTTTTTTTTTTCGCTCAGCCGAGCCCTCTCTGTTGCTGTGTGGAGCAGCCTGTGTCAGTCACCTCTTCCTGAACGTCACTCACTCAACTCGCGCACTGACTCAAGTCACTCAACTCGCGTCTCGTGAGGAACGCAGCTTTTTGATATAAAGTATTTCTTGTTCCCGAATACAAATATTTTTTTAAGTATTTGTTCGGAATAAGTATTCGTAAAAAACACATTATTTGTACCTTTCCGAATACCGTATTCGGATTCGGCTCCACCCCTAATATACAGTATATATATATATATATATATATATATATATATATATATATATATCAATAAATATATTATTTAAATGCATTATACTTTGGCCAATTGTGACGTTAATAAAATTCAAAAAAATTTAATGAATGAATTTTTGTCTTTTCTAATAATTTTGTCAAATTATTCAAAGAGTGCAAACTTTTTATTTATGACACACAAAATATACACTATAAATGTATTTTTTTTTTTATTTTTGTAATGTCATACAGTCACGAATGTATCACTGCTCTGAAAGCAAAGTAAAAAACACGCACGCAGACAAAACATTATTAACGTACAGATAAACCAAAAGTTGTTAAATATTCATCTAACGGTGAATTTGTGAGAATTTCCCTGAATGTTTCTTTCAGCTTTATGTTTAAAGTAGTGCAGGAGGAATGTTCCTGGTGTTGTTAATGTTGATGAGTGGGTGCTCTGGCTCCAGTGTGCCATGTAGTAAGTCAGACTGAAAGAATGCTGTTTATGGGGGATGAATCTGTCTGAGCTTCATCATTCTTCCACCGCCAAGCAGCTGCCTGTCCAAAAAGCCTTTTCTAAGGTTATTATTCACCCTGTGATCCTTGTTATGTGATGTTATTTTACAAAAGCGTATTTGTTCATCTACAAGTGTATTTCAGACATTCCTGTCTGAAAATTTTGTCCTAATCATATCCCTAGCCCTAACCCTACCCAGAATCAGAGGGGAATGATCGGTGAATAGCACTGATGTAGAAGCACCTAACACTGGTTGTAAGCTTAAATGTGACAAAGTGTAAACTTGTCTCTCAAATCTGATTGGTTGATTGGAATGTTGTTTCAGAATCAACAAAGATGTTGATCCAGGAACAAGTTGCACTTGGTGAAATCAGGGTCACCATGTTAAAAGGGATAGTCTGGGTTACAGATTGTGCTTAACTTCATCATGTAGCCCAATATTATTTTAATATATTCATTTAGATTTAATTTTTTCCGGATGCACACTGTGCGATTTATAATAGTTCTTTACAAAGACTTCAGATTTTTGCCTAGGATAAGAGAAATCTTTTCGGATTTGCAAAATTTGTCTCAAACGGCCAAATCGTGGCAAAAATCGTAAACTGTGAACCCAGCTTAAGTAAAATGGTCATACAGAATTATTTTTTTAAGAACCAAGTGAAATTGCAACTGGACAGCCGGTGTTAATCATGCCTTTCTGTTATGTGTGATCATGATGTATAAATTGCAACCCTGACATTTTGTTCTACTGGGAAAAAAAGAATGATTTTTATGCATCATGAGCGTGGGTGGGCGATGACAGAATTGAAATGTTCTGGAAAATGTGCAACATGATTAAACTAGCCAAATTGTAGACAAACTTTTACAGTAGGCCAACCTACAATCATCTTTTTTTGCTTACAATAATCAGGCAACTTTATTTTCAGACAAAGTACATGCCTTGGAGTGAATCACTGAATTTTATGTCTTAATCAAATGCAAATACAAGTGTTTCTCACACTCTGTTTCTCTCTCTGTCCAGCTTGTTTTCTACACGGTGATGAAGGCCCTTTACACACTCGGACACAGCCTCTCTCTCATCGCACTTATCACCGGCAGCACCATCCTCTGTCTGTTCAGGTTTGAAACAGAGTCTTAAATAGTTCCAGTAGTTGAGTCTGCTTTATATTACAGCACACTTTGTATGGATGGACGAGCCTGCCTTATATTAATTGTAATCATTTGGCAGGCTTCTGAACGACTATATTTTAAACTTTTTGACATTGAGGATAAACATTATGCTTGGCGCACGGCTTACCCCGATAGTGTTTATCTTGCTGGAATGAAATTATTAATTTAAGAATACGTCTGGAGATGTGATGAATGGAACCGTGCTTAAGACGTCTTTGCGTTTTTCTCACAAACTAACCATACGCACAATTAAAATAGAAAGAGTCCAGGTTTATTTACAGTACTGTCACGCTCCAACAGAAAACTCCACTGCACCAGGAACTACATCCATCTGAACCTGTTCTTCTCCTTCATACTGAGGGCAATCGCTGTGCTGGTCAAAGATGCCATTCTGTTTTCCCACGAGAACGTAGAATGTACAACGGAGCCATCACTGGTGAGTGACTCCATCCATACAGAAGATCCACAAGTAAATTCATGTAATTAAGGGTACGTTTACATTGCAATAATATACCAAAAATTCACATAGATCCGCGCAAACGACTAAAACGTCACTTTGAAGCATACGCAGGGCTGCCAACTCTCACGCATTCAGCATGAGACTCACGCAATTGAGCCAGTTCTCACGCC